>NW_019236232.1:0-2134 GCF_002742605.1 Olea europaea var. sylvestris
CAGGGACTACTTTATTGGTTCTTGTGTGGGGTCGAGGGGATCTAGGTTCTACTGTCCATTGCATATTACTAGAGTTATTGAATCAGATCGTGCAATCTATTTTGAGGATGACACTGGTACAATCCAAGGGCTTAGAGAAATTGTGTTCAGACAATACCAGTTATTGTCCCTGTGCCTGTCGCTTCCACTCCAACAATCGGCCATATGGTTAACCAGCATCCATTAACCGTTCAGAATGAACCCGTTGAGCAAATAGCACAAGAATCTCCAGATGTAGCCATAGAAGATGCACATTTAAGGAGATCAGAAAGGGTTCACAGACTTGCAATCTTTGATGACTTCATTGTCTACTTGCAAGAGCATGAGTATGACATTGGTGACACCTCAGATCCAACTACCTACAAGGAAGCCATCTCTAGTCCTCAATCCAATTTTTGGATGAATGCTATGAATAATGATGAGATGAACTCTATGTCACAAAATGAAGTATGGAGCTTGGTAGAATTACCAAAAGGTTGTAGACCTATTGGCTGCAAATGGGTATTCAAAACCAAACGTGATGCCAAAGGTCAAGTGGAAAGATATAAAGCAAGGCTAGTAGCTAAGGCCTATAGCCAACGAGAAGGTATTGATTACAAGGAAACCTTCTCACCTGTTTCGACTAAAGATTCTTTACGGATCATTATGCCAATTGTGGTACATTTCGACCTGGAGCTTCATCAAATGGAATGTAAGAGCGGCTTTCTTGAATGGAGATTTAAGTGAAGATGTCTACATGACTAAACCTACTAGTTTTGAGGAAATTGGAAAAAAAAACATGGTTTGTCAGCTCCAGAAGTCAATTTATGGGTTGAAACAAGTTTCAGCGCAATGATATCTCAAGTTCGATGAAATTGTCACCACTAACGATTTCAAGGAAAACATTGTTGATCAATGTATATACATGAAGGTCAGTGAGAGCAAGTACATATTTTTGGTTTTGTATGTTGACAATATATTGCTTGCTGCTAATGATACTGACGTATTGTTTGAGACAAAACAACTATTGTTTGGCTATTTTGACATGAAAGATCTTAGTGTAGCGTGATATGTCTTGGGTATATAGATCCTTCGTTATAGGGCCAATGGTGTTCTCAAATTGTCTCAACGTACTTACATTGATCGTATCTTAAAGAGGTTCAATACGCAATCTTATTCTTTTGTGAAGACTCCAATTGTGAAGGGTGATAAGTTGTCCAAGGCACAATGTCCTCAAAATGAGTTTGAGAGAGATCGGATGAAAATAGTCCTTTATGCTTCTGTTGTTGGTAGCCTAATGTATGCTCAAGTATGCACACGTCCTGATATTGCTTTTGTAGTTAGCATGCTTGGTAGATACTTCAACGATCCTGGTCAAAGCTACTGGAGAGCGACTAAAAAAGTTTTGAGGTACCTTCAAGGTACCAAGGATCTCATGTTGACATATCAGTATACCGACACTCTTGAAGTGGTTGGTTTCAGTGACTCCGATTATGCAGGTTGCGTGGATGATAAGAAATTCACTTCTGGGTGCATCTTTATGATGGAAGGAGGAGTTATTTTGTGAAAAAGTGTTAAACAGACTCTTACAACTTTTTCAACCATGAAGGTAGAGTATGTGGCATGTTATGAGACTACTTGTCATGCAATGTGACTACGAAACTTCATTTCAGTATTAGGAGTTATGGACTCTATTTCGAGATCGATAAAATTATATTGTGACAATTATCTTTCTCTCGGAACACTAGGAGCACTTATCACTCCAAATATATTGATATCAAGTTCTACTTTGTCAAAAAGAAAGTTGCAGAGTCCCTCATTACTATTGAGCACATGCCTACGAGCAGCATGTTGGCGGACCCACTAACTAAAGGCTTACCTATTTGTGTGTTTCAAGAACACATCTCTCGCATGAGATTGTTGGGAGCCTAATTTCTTTGTTTCAATGGGAGTTTGCTATTTTTTGTATGTTTTGTGAAGATTGCTTAAATTTTTGCTGTAATTCATGCATATTATGGATGTATGTCACTATTTTTATGATAACATGTATCTTTGTGAATTGATAAGTGACAAAATGATGATATTAATGTTATTGTCGTGCTTCTAGATTAGTAGC
>NW_019236233.1:0-2134 GCF_002742605.1 Olea europaea var. sylvestris
GCAAAAGGTAATATTCAAGAGGTTGACTTCTGTTGAGATGAACAATATAAAATCGTAAATAACAAGCAAAAGACACAGTCTAGCAGGTAATATTAATAAAATGGAGCTTGTGTGGTATTAAGTAGTCTAACATTTGTTTTGTTTAGCAAATAAAAAAATTGGGATCTTAGAGCACAAGTACTAGTCAATATCTTCGTAAGATGCTCAGGACTCAGGAATATTGTGGCAGTTGAGTTGTCTTTCGCAGCTTGTAACTTCTATTATACCAAAAATAACATCAATGGATAGTTTTCCATTTTGCATTTGTATCAAAAGATTACTTGAAATTCACGTCCCCGAGGAAATTAGATTTAGATAAACCCTTTCTCGTCAGCCTTCCCACTGGCTACAGATTCAGGCTCCCTAGAATGTAAATCTATTTCCAATCTCCGACATTGGAGTGAGGGTGAGAAAGATGTCATTGACTGAACATTTACCAGGTGTAGCAGAAGGAGATGGAGAAATCACAGGAGTTTTCACACGATGAGCATGGTGGTGATGCCTTGGCAAGGTACTACCAGCAGGACTAGGAAGTTCACCTAATATAACGAGTTTGACATTATTAGTTTAAAATAAAATAGATGTGATTTTGAGAATATTGGATACCTTGAGATGCTGGAGAAAGAGCAGGTGCAGCAGAGGAATACAAAGAAGGCTTAGACCACCGCCTCTGCTTTGCTACAAATGGAGCAAATGATGCACTCATTGAAGTTATGCTTGCTGCGGACACTACAAAACATATGGGATGAAATGCTTAAGACCGAGGGAACACGAAGCAAGGAATCAGATGATGTACCTGAGTACATAGCTGATTCAGATTCAGCCTGAAGCACTGATTTACACCGTATCTCAATCCAATAAAAATGAAAAGCAAATGGAGTAAGAAAACAAATGCAAGGAGAAAACAGCTTCCACTCCAACAAAAAGAAGTTGGGGAGTTTGCTAGTTTACCGTGTTCTAGAGAATTTTTCCTTGCAGAAGATGGTAAGCTTGGCAACTGAGACGGAGATAGGTAGATTTGCCGTAAATGGGTCCCTGTAGATCATATAAATTATCCAGTATAAATTCAGAAGAAGAGTACAGAAAATACTCGAGCTTGCAAAAGACTATGAATCTATGACAAAACTGATCTGAGGAAGCTGGACGGGATCATTTACTACTGGTTGCAACTTGCACGCGAATCTTACCCAACCAGCCATCTGACATTGTTTGTGAACAGGTTCTCAAGAAAATAATTAGACTGTTTGTCCATTCGTTTGAAATATAAGTATGTGGGAAACTGACTTACTTTCAGGTAGCACCAGTTTTATTACATACAAGTAGATTACATTACTAGAAGAACAGTGTCAGTCAGTATGTATGTGACTGTGCTTATAACTTTCTAATGGATTTTAAATGCAGAAAGGTTATAACAAGATTCACTCCTCGTCTTCTAAGCTAAGAAGGAATTGCTAGTGCTTTATTTGATTTAAAGTCAACTTGATACCATATTTTTGGCTTTAATAACAAAGACTCGACTCCAACAAACTCTTCAAAGAGGCAATTTTATTAATTCAAAAGGAAAATCTACACAGTACAGTGAACCTATCGATTTTAATAGTTAACATTGCAATCAGAGTCGGCAAGCATAATCATTTCTTTTTCCTTCTATTTTTCTTTTCTTTTTGAGTCCCCAGATTCTCTATAACCACCAATACATAAAACCATCATAATTAGTAGGAAGCAGAGAGCAGAAAAAAGAAATAAAAACCAAATATTACCGAAATTAGTAGGAAGCAGAGTGAGCAGATGAAGAAGAAAAAGAAGCATCTTCTCTCTCCGTAAGGCAATTCACATGCATTGTTCTCAGAACAAAAACCTTCCACTAAGCACTTCCCAAAAAAACCCTCCATTCACTTGTCCGCAAGATTTCATATCGTTTTAAGCTTCGAATTCTAAATCCAGCACGGTAATCAGTAAACCCTAGCTCAACAGCAACAATAATGCAGCTGGTTCCAGAGTACAGTTCATAGATCCATGTACTGCGGCAGTGATCTAAGTAAAATCTCTGCTAGTAAATTACTCTATAAACTGTAAAGAGTAGAGAGAGAGAGGG
>NW_019236234.1:0-2134 GCF_002742605.1 Olea europaea var. sylvestris
GAAAAAAAATCGCGCCGGGGGCAATTTCGTAATTTTTCTGGACTGCGTCGAAATTGGCTAAAATTTGACCGGTTGATCGGGAATAAAAACCGCGCCAGGGGAATTTCATCATTTTTCTCGACTGTGTCGGAATTGGCTAAAATTTGACAGGTTGATCGGGAACAAAAATCACGCCAGGGGCAATTTCGTCATTTTTCGCGACTGCGTCGGAATTGGCTCAAATTTGACTGGTTGATCGGGAACAAAAACCGCACCGGGGGCAATTTCGTAATTTTTCTCGACTGTGTCGAAATTGGCCAAAATTTGACCGGTTGATCGGAAACAGAGACCGCGCCGGGGGCAATTTCGTCATTTTTCTCGACTGTGTCGGATTTGGCTTAAATTTGACAGGTTGATCGGGAACAAACACCGCGCTGGGGGAAATTTCGACATTCTTCTCGACTGTGTCGAAATTGTCTAAAATTTGACAGGTTGTTCGGGAACAAAAATCGCGCCGGGGGCAATTTCGTCATTTTTCGCGACTGTGCCGGAATTGGCTAAAATTTGGCAGGTTGATCGGGAACAGAAATCCCGCCAGGGGCAATTTCATCAATTTTCGCGACTGTGTCGAAATTGGCCAAAATTTGACAGGTTGATTGAAAACAAAAATCGCGCCGGGGGAAATTTCGTCATTCTTCTCGACTGTGTCGGAATTGTCTAAAATTTGACAGGTTGATCGGGAACAAAAATCGCGCCGGGGGCAATTTCGTCATTTTTCTCGACTGTGTCGGAATTGACTAAAATTTGACGGGTTCATCGGGAACAAAGACCTCGCCGGGGGCAATTTCATCATTCATCGCGACTGCATCGGAATTGGCTAAAATTTGACTGGTTGATCAGAAACAGAAATCGTCCCGGGGGTAATTTCGTCATTTTTTTCGACTGTGTCGGATTTTGGCTATAATTTGACAGATTGATCGAAAACAAAAATCGCGGCTGGGGTAATTTCGTCATTTTTGCGACTACGTCGGAATTGGCTAAAATTTGACCGGTTGATCGGAAAAAAAATCCCGCCGGGGGCAATTTCGTCATTTTTCGCGACTGCGTCGGAATTGGCTCAAATTTGATAGGGTGATCGGGAACAAAAATCGAGCCTGGGGCAATTTCGTCATTTTTCTCGACTGTGTCGGATTTGGCTATAATTTGACAGATTGATCGAAAACAAAAATCGCGCCGGGGGCAATTTCGTTATTTTTTGCGACTGTGACGGCATAGGCTAAAATTTGACCGCTTGATCGGAAACAAAAACTGCGCCGGGGGCAATTTCGTCATTTTTCGAGACTGCGTCGGAATTGGCTCAAAATTGACAGATTGATCGGGAACAAATATCGCGCCGTGGGCAATTTCGTCATTTTTCTCGACTGTGTCGGAATTGGCTAAAATTTGACAGGTTGATTTAAAACAAAAACCGCGCCGGGGGAAATTTCGTCATTCTTCTCGACTGTGTCGGAATTGTCTAAAATTTGACAGGTCGATCGGGAACAAAAATCGCGCCGGGGGCAATTTCGTCATTTTTCGCGACTGTGCCGGAATTGGCTAAAATTTGACAGGTTGATCGGGAACAAAAACCGCGACGGGGGGGCAATTTTGTCATTTTTCTCGACTGTGTCGGAATTAGCTAAAATTTGACAGGTTGACCAGAAACAAAAACCGCGCCAGGGGCAATTTCGTCATTTTTCGTGAATGCGTCGGAATTGGCTCAAATTTGACAGGTTGATCAGGAACAAAAATCACGCCGGGGTCAATTTCGTCATTTTTCTCGACTGTGTCGGAATTTGCTAAAATTTGACAGGTTTATCGGAAGCAGAAACCGCGCCGGGGGCAATTTCGTCATTTTTCTCGACTGTGTCGAAATTGGCTAAAATTTGACTGGTTGATCGGAAACAAAAACCGCGCCGGGGGCAATTTCGTCATTTTTGGCGACTGTGTCAAAAATTGGCTAAAATTTGATTGGTTGATCGGTAACAAAAATCGCGCCGGGGGCAATTTCGTCATTTTCTCGACTGTGTCGAAATTGTCTAAAATTTGACAGGTTGATCTGGAACAAAAATCGCGCCGGGGGCAATTTCGTCATTTTTCGCGACTGTGTCGGAAT
>NW_019236235.1:0-1734 GCF_002742605.1 Olea europaea var. sylvestris
AATAAATACATACATTAGCCCCTGTTTGAGCCCCATTACATTAAATTTTATTACATTTCATTTTTCTCTCTCCTATTTTCAACAACACAATCTTCCATAAAATAATATTACATGTAAACCGAAAACTTTTCATTCCTTTTTAACCACTCATTTTTCAAAAAAAATATTATTCCCCCCATTAATTTTTCTACGTAATGGGGATCAAACAGGGGCTTCATCTATTGATAGAGTAGTATAAACTCGGCTAACGAAATCTCTTGTCCAACTAACAGAACCCACTAAAATAATTGGTCAAAAGTTGGTCAAAACAACGTATTTATCCAATTTTCCAACAATATTAAAAATTGCCCAATTCATATTTGAAGTACAAAGGAGAATGCTGGCCTATCATTGTGGAAATTCCCCAGGTCGAAATTGATGGGCAATGAACTAGACTCATGAATTCCATCAGGTAAACATATTTGTGATAGAAATTAAACTTCTGCACCTAGTATTTCATGTCTTAGGCCCTGTTTGCCCCCATTTTCTGAAAATGAAAATGGGTGGAATAGTATTTTTTGGAAAAAATAGTGGTTGAAAAGAAGAAAAAGTTTTCGATTTACGTATAATATTATTTTATGAAAGATTGTGCGGTTGAAAATAGGAGAGAGAAAAATGAATTGAAATGTAATGGAATTGAATTTAATGGAGGCCAAACGAGGGCTTAAAGTGTATTCATACCATTGCGTTTGGTAGCAAATAATTGGAACGAGAATCTTTTGATTTGAATTTAACAAAATTTCAATTCTAAACCACCAATTCCGACAAATGGAGAGTTAATACAATTCTCCTATATTAATAGATGTGCTTCTGTTTGATAACATAAATTAGAATAGCAGGTATTATGATGAAACAACAATTACAATTTTTACATTCAAGTATACTATTACTTTTCCAATTTGCTTTTTAACTTCCTTTTAACTTTTTCTATTTCCTTTCTAGATATTTTCATTCTATATATCTAAAGGTTTTATTTCAGTTTGTCAATTTAGTTAGTTCTTCTCAATTTTTCATGCTTTCAAGGAAATGTATCAATCTTGATCATGATGAGAAAAATTCTTGGTGTTCTCTACAACATGGAATATGAAAATTTCTGTGTTGTAAGTTTCTGCTGACCACTAAGCTAGCCAATTCCACTCACAGTCCCCACTTCCCTATGCGTTTATATTCTATCATTTTGTAGAAAAAGTTTAATTGTCATTAGCATTCCTAAATGATATGTAATTGCAAATGTTCCTTACATTTCAGGTACAGTCATGCTAAGACGAACACATACTTTTAACTCTAAGCTTTATTGATAACTCCATAGAAAACTGCAGCTATTGATAACTACATACTTTTTACACTTTCTGTTCTTAATAACTACAACTGTTGGCCTATCATGGAACCCAACTATTATATAGCGTTGAAATATGTTGATCGGCCTAGAAATATTTTAAAGAGTGTGAGAACTCAATGTGGAACTCTTCTGCTCTCTTTTTCTAAGGTTAGACTTCTTGTCATATGCGTAGTTTCTGGAATTGGATTTGATTTCAAAAGAAATATCAAAATCAAAAAAGCAGTTACATTTGGCATATTCTCTCTTTTGCTCACAACTTATACAGAGTCAGGGGATGAACAGAGATCTATCTTTTAATTGAGCATGTAATATGATGTGATCCAAGAGCCGAACCCAACGAAGACAAGCTCAGGAAG
>NW_019236235.1:7342-15613 GCF_002742605.1 Olea europaea var. sylvestris
AGTCTCAACTTTGCTGGCAGCCACGATGTGAGGGTTCGATTCCTGAGATATGAAATTGGATTTTTCGTGGACACCAGTATACGAGTAAACTCTTGTTACCTGGCTTGTTGGGGCACATTCCGCGATTTACCTTCCTCACGGTACTCTCGGAGTCGGACGGTGGGGGCCCTCGAAGTTAGGGTTTAACCATTAAGATTACCATCTATGGAAAAGCTATTGAGAAAGGAACTAGTTATGGACACATTTGATACGCACTAATCCTAAATGATATATAGCCTCTGTTTGGCCCCCATTTTCTGAAAATGGAAATGGTTAGAATAGTGTTTTTTTTAAAAATGAGTGGATGAAGAAGAAGGAAAAATTTCTGATTTACGTATAATATTATTTTATGGAAGATTGTGTGGTTGAAAATAAGAAAGAGAAAAATGGAATTGATATAATGAAATTTAATGGGGACCAAATGGGGAAATAATTGCAAATGTTCCTTGCATTTCAAGTGCAGACATGCCTACGAACATATCCTTTTAACTCTAAGCTTTACTGATAACTACATACAGGACATTCTTACACACTTCGTGCTTATTAACTGCACTATTGGCCTATCATTGAACCCAACTGTTATATGGGTTTCAATATGTTGATCGGCCTAGAAGTATTTTAAAGGGGTGTGAGAACTCAATGTGGAACTCTTCTGCTCTCTTTTTCTGTGGCTAGTTGATGAGTGATATTTCACTCATATGATCAATGCCGTTAAAGATTGTATTTCATTAATTCATTTAAGTTATGGACGACTAATATGTGATTTTGATGTTGTTTTGTTACTTTTGTAAATCGATGGAAGGGATGAAAAAAGAGTACAAAAGCCAAATGAATGAAGAAAAGAAGAAGCAAAAGAAAAGGAGAAACGAAGACAAACTAGATACTCTGCAGAAAGGTGGGCGTCGTGGCACCCAGTCGAAACGACCAAAAGAGAGACGCAAAATGTCTTCTATTGAGAATCAAGACCCATATTTATAGGATTTAAAATGTGACTTACAATTGGCATGAAATAGACTCTCTAAACTAAATAAGCCTTATAGACATGATGATAAGACTACATAATTATCAATTTTTATCTTATAGTTTAACAACACTCTCCCTTAATTATTATTTGAACAATAACTATCTCATTGAAACCTTGTTTGGCAAAAAAATCAATGGGGCAAAAGTGTGAACAAATCAAAAAGAGTACAAATAATTCTGAGTAATAATATTAAGCCTCGTTAACAATTTGTCAAAAAAATTCATTGGGACAAAATTTGATCAAAGGAAAGAGAGTATAGCTACACCCTCTTATTTCAATTTTTGTAACAATTTATCATTGTCTTATATGTCTATATGTCTTCAACATTACAATTTTTGGTGAAGTATGTTTCATATTATCTTGTGTAGTCTTCAAAAAACACCATCTTCACACGAGATATTTATCAATCTATAATGACTATAGTAAGATGATTGTTCAAAAAAATATCTCTTATTAATCTCTTTGAAAATGTCAAACATATATGAGTATTATTTTAAGGGTAAATATTTGAAGATAGGGGAAAAACCTTCTTAGAAAAAAGTGTGGGAAAAATTTTAATGAAGGAAAAAGAGTACATTAATATTTTGAATATGCTACAAAAGTTACCTCATTAAAAACCTTGTCAGGAAAACCCAATGGGACAAAACATTTGTCAAGGGAAAAAGAGTACAATTTGTGAATTCTCCTTCATGATAATAGCACTTGAATTATATGCCTTTTGGATAAAATCCTTCAAGGATAGTATTAAGACTAAACAAGATAAGTAGGCTATAATCACATTTATTACTATCGGATTTTGATACCCAATAAGTCCTGGGCGATGACGTTAAATAGTTTCAGATTATATTTCATGGGCCTTGATCGATGAATGAAATATTTATTAATCAAAAACAATGTGGGCCACTAGTAGCAAATTAATGGTTTTAATTTGCCCTTTGCTTGATAAGAAATAGCGTGGCTGCCCCTTTTGTGATCTCCTCCGAGTTCTTGTCTTTTCCTGTCTTCTCTTTATCTTTGTGGCGTACAATCACCACCATATCCTTATCCCTTTGTGGATGAGGAAGAAAGAAACAACCATAAGTGGATTGAGTTGTGGGTTGGAATTCTGGCTAGTTGGTTGATATAGATTGATTAGTGAGTTTAATCTGAGCCCAAAATCCATTGATTGAAGATCAATTCCGCTACATTTGGTATTAGAACTACGTTGGTGTTGGATTCTCGACAAAAAATTGACCAAAAACTGGCGTGAGAACCTAGAAACTGAGGATGTGTTCGAGCCTCATTATTTGACATTATAATGAGATGAATAGTATTTTTTAAAAAAAATGAGTGGTTAAAATTTTTTTGATTTACGTGTAGTTATTTTATTAAAGATTGTGTGGTTAAAAGTATGAGAGAGAATAATTTAATTTAATGTAATGAGAAATAATGGGGCTCAAACGGGAGCTGAATCTATCCAGTTTGAAAAAAATTTCTGCCCGATCTGTTTGCTCGTTTTCTGATGAAACTACTTACCTTTTGGACAAACCAAGACCACCAACGGAATCTATAGACTGAGGTGCACTTGAGTGGTCGGTGCCTGACCAGAGTGGCTGTGCGTGGTGGCCGACGAATGGGACTCCGACGTGGGCTCATGGAGGCTTTTCCTGCGATGGTCTTCAAACAATTTCCTCCGAACGACTAAACGGACCTGTGGTGGTGTTTGTTTTTCAGTTTTGGGTGCTGCTGTGAAATTTGAACAATTTTACCACATGTGTTAGAGATTCAATTTTTACTCAATTGGTTACTATAGTTGCTGGTGACATTAGGACAAATAGTGACAGTCCTAAATTAATAAATTCGTATTTCTCGTGATTTACAGACTTAGATTGATTCGCTTTGGTATATTGGCATATCCTAATTTAAATTTCAATATTAGTGCGTCATCGTGTGGGGTGACAATAGGATTGTGGTTGCCGTGAAGGAGTAACTTTGCTTGTACTAGAAATTTAGGAATTATTTGCTCTGTTTGAAGTGTTGGATTTAACTACAAGTTAATAATTGCTTCTATGTTTAATTTTTTGCATTACGTGAGAATTTGAATTTTGTTTACATATGTGTTGCATTGATTGTCGTGTTAGAACACTCGGGCTTGACCTGTTCAAACATTCCCTTGATGTAATGTGTATCTTATGAAATCCTGGGAATTTAGGACGGTATATATTGCAACCTTAGAATTACTTTGTGTGACCTATGTGTGCATTTGGTGGTTCTATTTTCTTAACATCTCTTCACATTTCGAAGTTGATATTTTCAACGGGAAAGGGGATTTTTCAAATTTGGCAACAAAAGATGAAGAGCATTTTGGTTTAACAAAAATTCTCAAAAGCCATAGATGGCAAATTTTCTGCAAATATAACAGAAACACAAAAAGAAAAGTACGATGGACTTGCTTACACTTCAATTATTTTACACCTATCTGATCTTTTTTGAAAAAAGTTGGAAAACTTGATTCTACGACAGAACTTAGGCAAAAGTTGGAGGACTTATATTTGCTTAAGTCCACTCTTACTAAGATGTACTTCCTTGAATGATTTTTCAGTTTTTCATATGTGTAATCTTTTCTGCATGTACATGATTGCTTAATTTTGTTGTATGATTATATGCTGCATTTCAATGTGTTTGATATGTGTATTTGCATGAATTTGAGGAAATATGATTACTTGGTGAAATTGTTTGCATGCATAGTGAATAGGATGCATCAACAGTTTGTTGTATGTCTATGTCTTTTGGTAATGTGGAGTATAGATGCTTGGGGTACATTGTGGTTCATACTGGGAGTGTGTAGTCTGACATTTGGATCATGAGTGGAGTTGTGATTAAATATTTAGAATCATTTATCTTATGAAGAGATCTAGATCAGATTGAGTGTCAGAGAGGTAGTTCTATCACTTCTGTTAGATGGAGACCCATTATCCACTTAGGTTGAGGGAAGTGATGTGGTGATAGAGGATTATCTTAAGAACTTAGGTTCTATTGTAACTTACAAGTTAGAGGAGATATGTGTTTTTGAAGTGTGAGCAACACAGAATGGAATGTGATAAGTGTGGTGAAATCTTTTCGTGTAGGTCATTTATGCATTTATTACATATGTGTGCCGTTTATTGATTAACTTGTTGTTAATCTATGCTTCTATGTAAACATGATTTTTTTGAAAGGATTTGTGTGTCTTATCCTGTATTATATAGTCGCTGTACGTTGATCTGTTCTTGATTGATTATTGTGAATATTTACTTCACTAGGGTGTTTTTGAGGCCCCTATCACATGGAGTGGGTATGACATGTTTTTCGAGTCTGAAACACGAGATAAGGTCTGTAATTCCAATTTTATTGTTTACCTTGATTATGAAGTATTAACTATGTGTTTTGATTACTTGCAGGTTTATTGGGCTTCAAGGTAGAGATTTGTTGAGTTTTGATACATAATAAATTCTGGACGATGGCGTTAAATAGTTTCGATTAATATTTTGTAGGCAGCCGATGAGTGAAATATTTATCAGTCAATCTATTCATATGCTGGACTCGAAAATAACGTGGGCCACTAGTATCAACTTAGGTGGTTTTAATGTTGCCTTGGCCCAAATATATATATATCCACTTTCAATGTACGAAAGTGCTGTATTTGCCCTTTGTTTTCGAGGAAAGAGCTCAACTGCTCCCTTTGTGGACTCCTTCGAGTTCTTGTTTTCTCTTTACCTTTGTGGCTTGCAATCACCATCATATCCTTGTCCCTTTGTGGGTGAGAAAGAAGGAAAGCAACCATAAGTAGATTGAGTTGTGGGCTGGAGTTTTTGTTGCTTAGTTGATATTGACTGGTAAGTTTAATCTGAGCTCTTCGGTTGAAGATCAATTCAACTACAATTACATGTATATCAAATTTCATGCATTGTCAGACTAGTAAAATAGAGGCTTGTGATTACATCTATCACACGATAATTTATATATTTATAAAAGTCTTCATGAAATTCATTGTTTAAGGAGTCGTATATTTCATGTATGACTTTACTTTTTTCTATTTTTATTTCGCAAAGTATACACCTTTAGGTGCTTGAATTGTAGATCCATAAATTTCAAGTTTCTCTAGTGAATTCAGTTAGCTAGATTGCATTGATTTATTTTGGGCAATCATTGCTTCGGTCGATATGTTTTGACGAATTTATTTTTGATTTCTCACAATTCTATGATATGACACAAAACATTCACAAAGATGTTGGTAACATTTTCTTTTGGATTCTATTTCTTTCTCCATAATAACATGATTTATTAATATCTCAATTTTCATTATGTCAGGTAGCTGAACCTCTTTTGGGGTTTTGTATTTTGTTATGTATGTATACTTTTCAAACGTTTAAGCCTTCTAAATAAGATCATCTTTATTAATTGCTCCATTTTCATTTGGAGATATTTATATTAGAATCTAATAACATCACACTTCATCGGTGCCATAAATTTGTAAAATATAACACTATTAATTGTTCTCCAAGACGTTAATTCAAATTGGAGCATTCAAAGTTGGTGTGCCAGATATTTCTGATCTCTTTGATAAGCAATGTATTTAAATAAATTATCTTTCGAACTTTTGGCTTAAATGATCTTTTTTCAAGGATTTCGATAGTGGTACATTTTTACATTATTTCCATCTTCTTAATTCCTTCTCTTAATGCATCAGCAAACCATGTTATTATATATCACCTCATTCGAGACGGGTTCAAACTACGCATATCTTCTTAGCATTGTTTGCTTTTCATCTCAGTGAAATTTGGTGTAGTAATTGTATATAATACTATCAAATAATTAGATTAAAAAAAATCAGGCTCTAACCATAAGCCAATTATAATAGGGAGAACTTGATGTTGGCAAGATGCATATTACATTCCCTAAACAGAACTGAGAAGTACTTTTTTCTCAACTAAAGTAATTTGAGGCATTTAACATGCAATATCATTTAAGCCCTATTTGGTGGGAATTAAAAATAGTTTTTTTTTTTTTTAGTAAATTTTGATAAAAATTGATGAAATATGTGGTTGAAAAGTTGTGGGACCCGTAAAATATGTGGTTGAAATAGATTGTTGACTTTGTTTTTGATTAAAATCAAGATTTTAGTTAGTACCAAACAAGGACTAAATTATTTATCGACGTCCCAATTAATACTTATTAAAATGTTGAGATTGGGTATCACTAGCATTTAACAAGACATGCTATTTTGATTGTATAAGCAAAAACTTATGCTCATAACTTAAAATTTGAGCAGTACTTTCGCATACTTCATGTTGCAGATACAATGCAATCATCTAGTATATGTATCAAATCTACTAACTACAAATAATATTTAGATGATCAATATAGAGGATGATATGGCCCTATTTATCACCCTAATTAATGATTGAAGAATCTTCTGGTTCTTCATCAAATGTCCATTTACATTTTTAATTTTGTATTATTTTTTATCCGTATTTATAGAGTTCAATATGAAAGTTATAATTGGAATGAAATATAATCTTTAAATTGGATAAGCTTTATCTATGCATCATAAGACTACATAATCATCAATATTTATCTTATAGTTTTAAGACAGGAACAATAGTTCACATAAATTTCAAAGATGAAACTTCGAAATTTTAGGCTAAATATTTTGAAATTTAGAAAGAGTCCCAAGTTAAAGTAATATTATGCCTCCGTTTGATCCCCATTAAATTCAACTACATTACATTACATTTTTCTCTCTCCTATTTTCAACCATACAATCTTCCATAAAATAATATTACACGTAAATCGAAAACTTTTCTTTCTTTTTCAATCACTCATTTTTCTAAAAAAATACTATTCCCCCCATTTCCATTTTCAGGTAATGGGGTTCAAACAGGGGCTATAGCTATACTAAAAATATTTATGCAGATTGGTAAGGCTTTAGAATTTTAGGGACGAAATATACGATATTATATCGGTGTCAATGAGTTCTAGTATATTAGTCAAGCCACATGAATTTTATTTGGTTGACCACACTTGGAATATTTTTATGAATTGTTCGTTTCCTTTCCTTGATTGCCTCATCTTTAATAGGCCCTCTTGATGTAAAATGATTATATAAATATGGGTCATTATAAACTCCAAATATAAGTAAATACATTCTTCTCTCTTCTCCCATTGGCATAGTTTGCCACAATGACACCAAACCACGTAAATTTTAATATTCTTGTTTATAAGTATTGAACTCTTCAAAAGTATTTTGTCATAGTTGTTTAGCTGTAATGTTTTAGCATGTCACTTGTGCTAATATTTTAAATATGTATGTCATGAAGTTGTAATATTTTATGTGTGGTAAAACAATATTATGCTTTTGGTTGTTAATAGTAGTATTTTGACCATGTTTGGCTTCTATTTTTTAAAACTCATTTTCAACTACAGATTTTCTTAATTAAATAATTTTACATTTGAATTCATAACTTTTATTTACTTTTTGACCACATATTCTCAAAATTATTTTTTGTTCATAAAATCAATTCTAAAAGAATCTCTACGAAATAAGGCTTAATAGGTAATTTAGCTGCAACGTTCTAACTGAATCGGAAAGCTGAAATATTTTCTTGTGTGCCTTCAATCCATAGATAAAAATATAATACCTTGCATTTTTCAATTATAATCTTTTAATACACCACTAAATATTTGCGATGGAACATCATTGTTGACCTACTTAGCTGCTATAAGCTGTATATGGACAATTTTTTGTGGCTGATCCTTTTATTTTTTTTGCTGTAAACTAATGTGGGTTAAAAAGATGAAGCCAAAATTGAGAGAAAAAATTGAACTCATTTGCAAATTGGTTGAAATAATAGAGGCAATAGGAATGAAAGTTGCACGAAATCACTGGGCTGGACAGGGTGGATTGGAGAAGATTAAGGGTCATGAGGACAGATGCACTTGTTCATATAATTTTAGAAAAACTAGGAGTATTTTACTTGTCTTTCGTCCTGGAGAAATTCCTCAAGAAATTCTGTAAAATTTTGAAAGAAATTTTAGTACTGGAGATTCAATAATGCAGTATCTTAATGTAATAATTTGTCTGACTAATAATGATAAATTTATGTTCATATGGACTATCAATATCTCAAGTTTCAACATCACTTTCTTATGAATATGTTAACACTAGTGCTTAACATTATAATTTTTAA
>NW_019236235.1:18981-23086 GCF_002742605.1 Olea europaea var. sylvestris
CCTCAAACTTTGGACTTCGTTATTTTTCACCAATTTTCTCTTCTTTCTTTTAATTTCTCGTTCAACCATTGAATTTTACCAATATAACCCAAATACAATAATTTATGGCGTATTTTGTCAAAAGAACCACTGAATATCGTTTTTTAACCCCAAATATGTATATAAAGTACATTTATCTAAAAACCTCCCAAACTTAAACGATTGTTTATCCTCAAACAAAATTGTAACCTATAACAACAAACATGCAACTATGCAGGAATATTTAGTTAGACAATCTAGCTTTTTACCTCATGGTTTCAAGTGACAATGTTAAATCTACAAAAATCGCTTGAAAGTAACAATATTGATGTAATATCCACTTTTCCAATGCAAAACTAATGTGTGTGTGTGTGTGTGAAGAACTAAGTAGACAATTATGAATTTACAAGTTAATTTTGACCCTTTGTGGTCAAATATATCATTTCACCTCTCCTATGATTCACACACCACCAACTTATTCTTTTTACTCTTTTCCTATCGTGCAATAAAGGTTGAATTTTTCATTACTATTCTCATCCTCTCTAGTTTAGATGGACTCTATTAATTGTAAGTCAAATCATCAGTAAACTAGGATTCTCCATTTATTTGATTGCTTCAACTTCCAAGCTAGGCTAGTTATCCTTCGCGAAAACTTAAATTCACTCAAGCAAGTGTTTGGAACTTAACCAAGGCATTTAGTGCTTTTATTTTTTTCATGCACTTGTTATTATTATTTTTTAAATAATTTTCAACAGTATCTGTTTCTTTTTCACATTCTATCCTTTTGCTCTCTAGATGATCCATGTAGTGGCTTTAGGCCAATGACTCTCAAATATAATGATTTTAGGTTACCATGTTTTAAAACTTTTACACGCTTAATAACCCAGTTAAAAGGCGTTGAAGAGAACTAATTTACGTTTCAAGTGCAACTCCTCTCAGTTTCTTTCTAAATGACTCTTATACATAGGTCGATGAATCCCAATTCAGATGACTTTAGAGTACTAGATTTTTTGATACACTTGTGGGCCTAATTACTCGAGTCTTAAAAACTTCAAAAAAGGTTTCAAATTTCAAACACCCCTTCAAGTAAACCGACCTCCAACTCGAGACTTTGTCTGATTTTATCCTGTTAATCTAAAACAATTCACATATAATTTTTTCACATGCGGAATCTCCATTCAATCCGTATCTTCCTACAACAATAAAATCACTCCCAAATTATACTAAATTTGGTCTAAGGATCACTAATTTAATTGTTTTGGGTATAGCATCTATGTACAGTCTATCAACCTCTCCAAAATATGAATCAACTTGTTGCATCATGATGTAAAACTCATTTCTAGTGCGCATATCATATCATGTTTTGCAAAGCTACAATCAATTTAAGCCCCCATTTGGCCTCCATTTTGTGTAAATGAAAATGGGTGAAATAGTATTTTTTGTAAAAATGAGTGGTTGAAAAAAAAGGAAAAGTTTTCGATTTACGTATAATATTATTTTATGGAAGATTGTGTGGTTAAAAATATGAGAGAGAAAAATAGAATGTAATGTAATGAAAATTAATGGGGGCTAAACAGGGGCTACTTATACAACTTGTCCACAGTTCATATATCAGCATCAAATTTCAAATTAAATAATCATTGCTTGTCAGGCTATCTAACTCACACAAGCATACAAACTAATAAAAGATTTTNGCGCCGGGGGCAATGTCGTCATTTTTCGCGACGGTGTCGGAATGAGCTTAAATTTGGCAGATTGATCGAAAACAAAAATCGCGTCGGGGGCAATTTCGTCATTTTTCGTGACGGTGTCGGAATGGGCTAAAATTTGGCAGGTTCATCGGAAACAAAAATCGCGCCGAGGGCAATTTCGTCATTTTTCGCGACGGTGTCGGAATGGGCCGAAATTTGACAGGTTGATCAGAAACAAAAACCGCACCAGGGGCAATTTCGTCATTTTTCACGACGGTGTCGAAATGGGCCGAAATTTGGCAGGTTGATTGGAAACAAAAATCGCGTCGGGGTCAATTTCGTCATTTTTCGCGACGGTGTCGGAATGGGCTTAAATTTGGCAGGTTGATTGGAAACAAAAACCGCGCCAGGGGCAATTTCGTCATTTTTCACGACGGTGTCGGAACCAGCTGGAATTTGACAGGTTGATTTGAAACGAAAATCGCGCCAGGGGCAATTTCGTCATTTTTCGTTACGGTGTCGAAAAGTGCTGAAATTTGGCAGGTTTATTGGAAACAAAAATCGCTCCGGGAGCAATGTCGTCATTTTTCGCGACGGTGTCGGAATGGGCATAAATTTGGCAGGTTGATCGGAAACAAAAATCGCTTCGGGTGCAATTTCGTCCTTTTTCGCGACGGTGTCGAAATGGTCTGAAATTTGGCAGGTTGATTGGAAACAAAAATTGCACCGAGGATAATTTCGTCATTTTCAGCGATGGTGTCGGAATGGGCTAAAATTTGACAGGTTAATCGGAAACAAAAATCGCGTCGGGGGCAATTTCGTCATTTTTCGCAACTGTGTCGGATGGGCCGAAATTTGACAGGTTGATCAGAAACAAAAACTGCACGAGCGGCAATTTCGTCATTTTTCGCGACGGTGTCGGAATGGGCTGAAATTTGACAGGTTGATTGGAAACAAAAATCGCGCCGAGGGCAATTTCGTCATTTTTCGCGATGGTGTCGGAATGGGCTAAAAATTGGCAAATTTACTGGAAACAAAAATCGCGTCGGGGGCAATTTCGTCATTTTTCGCGACGGTGCCGGGATGGGCTGAAAATTAGCAGGTCGACTGGAAACGAAAATCGCGTCGAGGGGAAATTTCATCAATTTTCGCGACGGTGTCGGAATTGGCTGAAATTTAGCAGATTGACTGGAAACAAAAATCGCGGCGGGGGCAATTTCGTCATTTTGCGCAACGGTGTCGGAATAGTCTAAAATTTGACAGGTTGTTCGGAAACAAAAACCTCGCCAGCGGTAATTTCGTCATTTTTCGCGACTGTGTCGGAATGGGCTGAAATATGGCAGGTTGACTGGAAACAAAAATCGCGCCAAGGGCAATTTCGTCATTTTTCGCGACGGTGTCGGAATGGGTCGAAATTTGGCAGATTGATTGGAAACAAAAATCGCGTCGAGGGCAATTTCATCATTTTTCACGACGGTGTCCGAATGGGCTTAAATTTGGCAGGTTGATCGGAAACAAAAACCACGCCCGGGGTAATTTCGTCATTATTTGCGACGGTGTCGGAACCGGCTGAAATTTGACAGGTTGATTTGAAACCAAAAATCGCGCCAGGGGCAATTTCGTCATTTTTCGCGACGATGTCGAAATGGGCTGAAATTTGGCAGTTTTATTGGAAACAAAAATCGCGCCGGGGGTAATGTCGTCATTTTTCGCGACGGTGTCGGAATGGGCTTAAATTTGGCAGGTAGACCGGAAACAAAAACCACGCCGGGGGCAATTTCGTCATTTTTCGCGACGGTGTCGAAATGGGCTGAAATTTGGCAGGTTGATTGGAAACAAAAATCGCGTCGAGGGCAATTTCGTCATTTTTCGCGACTGTATCGGAATGGGCTTAAATTTGGCAGGTTGATCGGAAATAAAAATCGCTCCGAGGGTAATTTCGTCATTTTTCGCGACTGTGTTCAAAATGGGCTAAAATTTGACAGGTAGATTGGAAACAAAAACTGCGCCGGGCCAATTTAGTCATTTTTCGCGACTGTGTCGGAATGGGCTTTAATTTGACCGGTTGATCGGAAATAAAAATCGCGCCGGGGCCAATTTCGTCATTTTACGCGACTGTGTCGGAATGGGCTTAAATTTGGCAGGTTGATCGGAAATAAAAATCGCGCCGAGGGCAATTTCGTTATTTTTCGCGACTGTGTTCAAAATGGGCTAAAATTTGACAGGTAGATCGGAAGCGAAAACTGCGCCAGGCCAATTTCGTCATTTTTCGCGACTGTGTCGGAATGGGCTTAAATTTGACAGGTTGATCGGAAACAAAAATCGCGCCGAGGGCAATTTCGTTATTTTTCGCGACTGTGTTCAAAATGGGCTAAAATTTGACAGGTAGATCGGAA
>NW_019236235.1:23691-27130 GCF_002742605.1 Olea europaea var. sylvestris
ATGGAAGCTCAACCTATTTAAGATTATGAAAGTCCAAGCCATAAGTTAATTAAAAGCCCTACAATTTAAGAGATTAATTTTAAGTAAATTTGATTACAAAGATCTAATTAATAACTGGGTTGCCTCAATGGTTATCTACATGGTATTTCATATAGACAACCTAGGTTCGAATCACCATGTAGATGTTTTTATAAAACTTTTTGGGTTAATTTCACAAACCGTCACTGAACTTAATTGAAAATCTCAAAACGGTCATTGAAATTTAAAACTTGCAGCAACGGTCACTAAAGTTACATTTTCTTTCAGAAACAGTCACAAAAGGCCCATTATGCTTTTCTTTCAAACTTGAAGGACTAAAACATGTGAAAATAAAACCATGAGGTCCAAATCACTCCTTAGACAATTTTTTCCTCCCTTTCCAGCTTTCTTCTCCGACATTAGCTGATTCAAAGCCAAAATCAACCACCCTACTGCCAGATAAACCACCGGACTTTTACACCACCAACACCTCCTCATCCCCCTCCACAATCATAGAACCAACAATGAACCAAAACATATAAAAAATCATGGCGAAATTCAGGTTAAAAAAACCATACACACGCACGGTTTTATCTCCAATTCCGGCCAATCCACCATCACCCATAATAAAAACTCCATCACAAGTTGTTAGTACTCCCCAAGAGGAATAGGTACATGGTCCCATACGATCACAAAACAATTTAAATCAAAATCTAACCCATACCAGTTTGAAGGGAGTGACAACAAACTTTCCTCCCCAATTTCCGGCGCCGACGTCAACAATTACAGTTGCCCACCACCACCATTACCTTCTACTCATCATGGCGAACAAGATGCACATATGGGTCCTCACCAATTTATCCCAAATTGGCCGGAATTGGAGGTAAAATCGTGGGTGGGGATGGTTTTTTTGAACCTAAATTTCATGTGATTTTTGTTGTGTTTTGGTTGATTGTTGGTATAGGATTGTGGAAGGGGATGAGGAGGTGTTGGTGGTGTAAAAATCAGGTGGTTTATCCGACGGTATGGTGGTCGAATTTGACAAATTCCGGCTCCGGCAAAATATGGTGAAAGTGGGAGGAATTTGGCTCGATTTCTAAATTTCAGGGGCAGATTTTGAGCAAATGAAATTAGATGAAATTTATACCTGAGGTCCTCAAGGATCCAATTCACGTGTTTTGGTCCATCAATGACCGTTAGTGAAAGCGTCCATAAGTTCAGTGACCGTTGCTGCAAGTTTTAAACTTCAATAACCATTTTGAGATTTTCAGTTAAGTTCAATGACCGTTTGTGAAATTAACCCAAAAATTTTTATGTGAATTATTTTTCATGGCTTAAAAACTCATTAAATTCTTAGTTAAAGACCAAATTTAACAAATTTAATGATAATTCAACTCCCCTATTTAGTTTTTGATAAAAAGGAAGATTACAAGAAGAGGAATGTCACTTTTTCACTATACCCTTCCTCAAATACGAATTTATCAGTTAAGTTCAATGACCGTTTGTGAAATTAACCCAAAAATTTTTATGTGAATTACTTTTCATGGCTTAAAAACTCATTAAATTCTTAGTTAAAGACCAAATTTAACAAATTTAATGATAATTCAACTCCCCTATTTAGTTTTTGATAAAAAGGAAGATTACAAGAAGAGGAATGTCACTTTTTCACTATACCCTTCCTCAAATACGAATTTACTCTTATTTTCTCTCCAAAAAATATATTTCATGTCAAGTTAAAGCTTAAGGGAGTAACAAGGGTGAGAAGACGAAAGGCTTCCTACACATTTTGTTCTTTTATATCCAAGAAAATTTAAAGTAGGTAGAGGTGCAAGTGTTTATTTCATTTTCAAATTATGATTTTTTGATAAATATTTGAATGAAATGGCACCTCCAGGTACGGTGCTTCGACACTATAATAGTTTCAATGATCATTCTCCGGCTCTACGTGTTATGATAATGCTATAGTAATTCGATTTTACCGGAAATCCATCTACGTGCGATAGTATAAATCTATAATTCAAATTTTCTAATTTGATAACGAAATGCATCGAAGATATCTATTGAGTTTCAAACTCATGAGTTAATTCCCATCAGGATGAATGGATTTCCTTGGGGCGTCGATGATGGTAGAGAATGATGCAATATGTTATGGAGGAAGCTGGTGATTTAATAATTTTATTCGCTCATGAAATGTTTACGTTTGTTTCTTTTTATATCGATTTTTTTGGACGTCAAATGTGGAACTATTCTAAGAATGTTTCTTCATGTATACGTTATGTTTAAAGGTAGATATGTGTTATAGAAGTTAGTTTACAAAACACCGTTTACAAAAAGAAGAAGAAGAAGAAGAAGAAGAAGAAGAAGTTAACGCAAATTAAAGTATTGATGTCCTTTAAAAATTTGAGTTTGTCTTAACTTTAAAAAATTCATAGCTCACTCGTTACTTGGACTTTTTAGATAAAACCAATGGTGCTAGATAACCTCATAGGTAGCTACTAAATAAACTTGGAATCATGTCAATCCGATGTCAGTAGAATTTTATATGTCACTTAAGGTAAACTGCACTAACTAGTGTTGCTGTTTTTCTGCTTCTACCTTGACTTCAAAAATATATAATTTGACCGTTAATTGAAATTTCCTTATGAAACTAATTTAATAGTCTTATGGATTAGCTATTGAATAAATTTGAAATCATGTGGTTTTGATGTCTATGAAATTTTATCTGTTATTTTAAGTAAACTGCACTGGTTTACCTTTCAACCGAGTCGCTGCTGGGATTTGAAAAATATTTTAATACCTCATATGATGCCGACGGAAGCTGATTTTTTACTATGTCATATTATAAGGAGTTTCCTACTTTAAATTACAATTTAATGAAGTTTCGAGGTCAATAGCTATTCAAACAAATTTATTTTATCACTTACCTTACAAGATAGAAAAAGAAAACAGCTTTATTTAGTTAGTGTTAGCAGGATTTTGGGAAATATTTTAACGCCTTATATGTCACCGAGGGAACCAAATTTTGGATATGTTATATTATAAGACGTTCCCTACTTTTCGTTAAAATTTTATGAAATTTCGTTACATAATCTTTTGCATTCTATAAAATCTAAGGGCTATCCAAAACACATACTACCTAGTTTTTTTTTTGATAGTTTGAGTCTAGCAAGAGGAAACAAGTGAATTTACATCACGAATTGCAAGTGTAAAGCTCGATTTGAAGATTGAAGTTAAGTTCAAGGCATTGCATTTTAAAGTTCCTCGTCGATTTCGTTACTTCAAGTTATGCTTTTACATATCTTATTTTATAATTTTAATATGACTGCGTTAAGCTAAGTTTTTTTGTGTATTAATGAATGATGAAACCTTTTGATTTATATTTCATTTTTAAGACTTGAGTAATTTTAGTTTTCTAGTGATT
>NW_019236235.1:30258-34924 GCF_002742605.1 Olea europaea var. sylvestris
AGGGCAGCACAGCGAACCATCATCTATTAACACTTGGGTTAATTTCACAAATGGCCACTAAACTTAACCAAAAATCTCAAAACGGTCATTGAACTTGCGGGCTCTTTCACTAACGATCACTGATGGACCAAAACGCGTGAATTGGATCCTTGAGGACCTCAAGTGTAAATTTCGTCTAATTTCATTTGCTCAAAATCTGCCCCTGAAATTTAGAAATCGAGCCAAATTCCTCCCACTTTCACCATATTTCGCCGGAGCTGGAATTTGTCAAATTCAACCACCATACTGCCGGATAAACCACCTAATTTTTACACCACCAACACCTTCTCATCCCCCTCCACAATCCTATACCAACAATCAACCAAAACACATCAAAAATCACATGAAATTCAGGTTCAAAAAAACCATCCCCACCCACGGTTTTACCTCCAAGTCCGGCCAATTTGAGATAAATTGGTGAGGACCTGTATGTGCATCTTGTTCGCCATGATGAGTAGAAGGTAATGGTGGTGGTGGGATACCGTAATTGTTGACATCGGGGCTGGAAATTGGGGAGGAAAGTTCGTTGTTGCTGCCTTCGAACTGGTATTGGTTAGATTTTGATTTAAATTGTTTTGTGATGGTATGCGACCATGAACCTATTCATCCAGGGGAGTACTAACAGCTTGTGATGGAGTTTTGGTATGGGTGATGGTGGATTGGTCGGAATTGGGGATTAAACCGTGCGTGAGTATAGTTTTTCGAACCTGAATTTCGCCATGATTTTTGTTATGTTTTGGTTCGTTGGTATAGGATTGTGGAGGTGGATGAGGAGGTGTTGGTGGTGTAAAAGTCCGGTGGTTTATGTAGTAGGGTGGTCGATTTTGGCTTTGAATCCGTCGGCGCCAGAGAAGAAAAAGGGAGGAAAAATTGTCTAAAGAGTGATTTGGTCCTCAAGGTTTGATTTTCACATGTTTTGGTCCTTCAAGTTTGAATGAAAAGCATAATGGGCCTTTTGAGACCGTTTCTAAAAGAAAATGTAACTTTAGTGACCGTTGCTGCAAGTTTTAAATTTCAATGACCGTTTTGAGATCTTCAATTAAGTTCAAAGATCATTTGTGAAATTCATGCATTAACACTTTTTTCTTTGAGTGTTGAGCAATTTGAAGAACATTTATTGTTAGTTGAAGACAATGTTGTTGATCAATCTTTCTATATTGCTTGAGTATCTGTTAATTTTTATCATGTTATATTATGTCCTAGGAATGATCTGGAGCTTCGAAAACAATTTGGTAAATAATGGAGCAAAAATTATTGTTGAACACCGAAAGGATGATAATTTGGAGAGCAGCATGAATTCATGGATTTCCTCATAGCGTATAATATATATTATGGGACATACCATACAATCTAGAGTCTAACTCAAAAAGGGATTGCAAATTAGAGTTGTAGATAAAAAGTCTGGTGAAACTGAAGTTGGACTGCAGAGACGAGAACATGCAGCCTACTGGTGATGGCACGAGTTGAGGCTTCACTTGTTCAAATCAATTAGAAGTAATTATAAAGAATTTTATGGAAGTACATATTGTGGAGAATTACCATTCAAATCATTGGAGACTCTGATTCTTTGACATGCCAGAATGGGAAGAATGGCTTGGATTAACACCAGAAGTATATGGGGAAATTAATTTTCCCAATACGTGTAAATTGTGTATAAAATTAATTTTCCAAGTAAGAAATACCACACGTGATGGTTTAAGATTCAATCATATGTAATTTGCAGATACAATCACAACTTGTGATTAACAAATTACCAAATTTGAATCTATGGATTTTGTTATTTAATTTAATTGAACATTAATTAAATAATAAATCTGTCATATAATTGCATCAAATATATATTAAAAGTGTTTATGTCCAAAGTTAATTGGACTTAGAGCATAATACTTACAAACTCTCACTTGCACTAGATCCAATTACTTATGTATCTAATATCATAAGAGTATACATTACAATTATCTTTAGTCCCCGTTTGAGCCCCATTATTTCTCATTACATCAAATTAAAATTTTCCCTCTCCCACTTTTAATTACACAATTTTCAATAAAATAGTATTACACGTAAATCAAAAAATTTTCAACCACTAATTTTTCAAAAAAAAATACTATTTATCTCATTATAATGCCAAATAATGGGGCTCAAACACACTCTTATACTACAACAGCTCTTTGTCAGTAGATTTATGATATTATCAATTGTGGGAATTCATGCCTTTCTTCACGTCATTTCTTAGTATTATCTCTCTCATGAAAAGATACTATCTACCTTACTTCCTTCGCTTGTGTGATGGCTTCATTGTTATCACAATACAATGTCATGTGATCAACAATGTTAGGAACTACTTCAAGTTCATTAATGAACATCTTGATCCACACTGAAACTCTTTGCTGCTTTTGAAGCAATCATGTATTAGATTTCTGCTATTGAATCAACAATTGTTTCATGTGATCAACAATACAATGTCATGTGATCAACAATGTTAGGAACTACTTCAAGTTCATTAATGAACATCTTGATCCACACTGAAACTCTTTGCTGCTTTTGAAGCAATCATGTATTAGATTTCTGCTATTGAATCAACAATTGTTTCATGTGATCAACAATACAATGTCATGTGATCAATAATGTTAGGAACTACTTCAAGTTCATTAATGAACATCTTGATCCACACTGAAACTCTTTGCTGCTTTTGAAGCAATCATGTATTAGATTTCTGCTATTGAATCAACGATTGTTTCATGTTTGGAACATTTCCAACACACCACTTAAGAGTAAATCAATTTCTCCAAATATTCTCAAGATTTTATTCTATGTAGATTTGCATGAGTTTAGCAATTTTTTAGATCTATCTTTATAGATCAAGTTGCTTACCCCATATCTTTCATGAAGAAATCCTTTAACAACCACAATGTCGATGATTGAAATGTAGGGACGTCGTTTCCTATTAATAATATGTCTGACATATAATATTAGGAATGCTCCCACTATTTTCTTGTAAACACACTATTTATCTATGTTTTTGATAAAATCAAACCTTTTGATTCTCACCATAAACGAAGAGTTAGGCTTGCTTTGACCCATAAATGGATCGATCAAGTTTACATACCTTGTTGGCTTCTTTGGATTCAAAACTTTTGGGTTGTGTCATGTACAATTCCCCTTGCAAGTTTCTATTAAGGAAAGTAGTTTTGACATCCATTTGCCATATATTACAATCATGGTATGCAGCAATTTCAAGCAAAATTTGAATGGACTTCAGCATGGCAACAGGCTAAAAGGTTTCATCAAAATCAACACCTCGTCTTTGTAACCTTTTGTTACTAGCCTTGCTTCGTGTGTATGGATATTTCCACCAACCTCGACCTTTTTCTTGTAAGTCATTTACAACAAACATATAGGTTTTATCCCATCAGGAGGGCCGACCAAGGTCAAAACCTTGTTTTCGTACATTGATTTCATTTCAAATTCCATGGATTCTTGCCATCTATTTGTGTCAACACTTGACTCTACTTCTACATAATTAGTAGGTTCATCATCCTCGATTAATAATACTTGATTAGGATTCACGGATTTGTACTTTTTTGAAGGTCGAATGATCCTACTAAAATTAAATGGAGCTATCATGTCCTCAAGAGTATGTCTCTCATCAGGTATGGGATCAAACTCAGATTTATCTACTTGGTTAACTATATCTGTGAACTCTTTCAAGTTCTATTTTGCTCCCATTTTCATTTCCTAGAGTAAACATTTTCGCTAAGAAGATGCAGTACACAATAACTAGCCACTGAAGCTACGATGCTAACCGTATGTGTCAATAAATCTTTTGCAATTGTGGATTTTACTGGCCATCATCTTTCGTAGCTCTGCTAGAATTTAATAGCCTCTTCAAAACTTTTTTTAATTATTTTATTGGTGGCATATTATGATTAAAGTAATCAATTAATTCAGCAAGTAAAGTATTACTAGATGAACTTATTGCATTTGCATCATACATGTGTTAATGCCTTGAAATAAATTTAAAATTTTAGCTTCATCTTTTTCAATTTCAGTGGAAAGAGTAGGCGCAAAGGGTACTCGACTAATATTTGTACCCATTCATTCTGCATACAGTTCATACATTTCACATAAAGTTGTTTCTAAATCTTTATACTTGATAGGTGTACTAAAAGTTAAAGCTCTTGAAATTTGATCAATTACTTATTTAGTTCCTGATAAATTATATCGAGGTCTATGATGCATTCTAAAGGAAATAATACAGGTAAGTCTTCACAATATTTCTAAACTTCAATTACATAGAGTATATAATTGCACTAAAATTGGGGTCATTTTTGTATTCAGGAAATGTCTTTCCGATTATATAAAAGACGTTCGAGCACCATAGAGCTAGTGAGATAGTAAATTCCAGATAAAATATTTGTGCTGTCCTAAAAATTTGTCAAAAATCTTTTAACTTTTAAAGCTAAAAGCCAATCGTATTCATTCAAATAGTGCCGTCATCGTTTCTAATGTCTATTGTTATAAAACTTAGTCATTAAATGTTCAAAACCTTCACACGACTTTAATAATAAATAAGTAGAGTTCCATTCATGACCTACGTCGCTAACAAATGTTTTAGCATTCGTCACCC
>NW_019236235.1:37894-61073 GCF_002742605.1 Olea europaea var. sylvestris
TTTTCCCAAGGAAAATATACTCCAAATTTGATGTACTTTTCAATCGATAATTGTGGGAAACTAAATCCCTTGGGGGTTTGGGGCTTAGACAAAATCACCTCTCTTAATGTATTCTCCTTGAGTGGTGGCTATCCGAAGCTGTTTTCCTTCTCTAATGATGACGATGATGGTAACAACCATTTGCTTCCTCCATCTATAAGGACATTGATCTTGTATGACTTCCCCAATCTAGAAAGTCTATCAAAGGGCTTCCGAAACCACATATCACTTCGGCATTTATCAGTCAACAACAACCCAAAACTTGTTGCATTGCCCATGAAAGACCAGTTTGATAGGCTTTGGAGTCTGGATATTAATACGTGCCCACTTCTTAAAACATGGTGTTTGAAGAACAAAGGAGACTACTGGCCAATCATCGCTGACATTCCCGACATTCAAATTGATGGTCGTTCCGTCCATGATCCAGATCCATGAAACCCTCAAGTAACAGATACAATTTGCTGAAACAAACAACACAACTTTGACTTTCCAGAATAATTTATATCATTAGTTAGTGTATTAACTGCAATTTCTTTAGCAAATTGTTTGTTAATTTTTCAAGAAAATGCATATTTATCATATAATGATGCATAGTAATTGATAATTATATGTGACACATTGTTTTATTTCCAGTTTATTGGATTCTAAATTTGATATCTTTTTAATGAGAAATGTTTCACTTTTAAATTTTTGTCAAGAACAAAGTGTTTCACAATTTGCTACATTTGTGACTTCCCATCTTCCCTTATATTTTTGATAGATCTAGTAGGATTTCATACTCATATAATGGTTTGGTTATAATCCATCGTTCCTCAACCATCATAACTTTGAACTAAATTCAATAGAAATTGTTAAACTTATTTTAAACTTCAAGTTGTTCGAGAGAAGGTGAAGCTCCTCATTATTCTAAGTTTATTTACAATGCTGATTGTTGTTTCTTGATTTTTGTGCAGTCTTTTCATCACCAGAAGCTCCATGATGGTTTGGACTAAAAAACGTGTTGTTTCTGCTAAAAAGAGAAGTAGAAGTGTAAATTTTAATCCTCTTATGAGCTCCTTATTGTTGTCTGGCCGTCCATTGCCAAAAAATTCTAAGGTTTACAGATTGATTGGAGGCTCATAGCTCTTCACTGTCTTAATCATTATTCCGTTCATTGGTATCCAGTGGTACTACTCGAATTTATGGTTTCCTGAATGATTGAGAATGAAATACTTTTAATCTAACCTACTATGTTCATATGGCAATAGGGACTTCTTCAAGGTCCACTTTCAAGGCAATTGAGATGTCGAAAGAAGAGACCATTTTGAAGGTCAGTTCATGAAATTTATGGCCCTACTAAATGATCCTCAAATATGCTACGGATTATTGTTTGTTTCTTTGGATCCTGTAATTGCAGAAAGTGATAAGAAACTTAAGCTACTTTTCATATGGCAAGTTTATTTATTTATTATTCTTACTACTTTTCCTTTTTGTGGATTCAGAATTTGGGAAAAGTAGATATGAAGGGACAAGATTATCATCCAAGACTATTAAATTTGCCTTATCAACCATGTCATACAAGTTTAGAAAGGAAAGAGATGCAATTCATTTGCCTTGTACACTTGAAGAAGAAAGAAACAAATCCATACGATCAGTTCTAATTGATGTGGAGTATGAGCCATTGATCCCGAAAGAGGAGAAACCGGCTTTGGTAAACCATGTCTACCTTTCTTTACTATTATCTTCTATCTTTTATTTATTAATGTTGAAACATTATTCTTATTCTTTTAGTAAATTAGAGGTACGAGCTTATCATCAAGAGAACTGATCGTATGGATTTGTTTCTTTCTTCTTCAAGTGTACAAGGCAAATGAATTGCATCTCTTTCCTTTCTAAGCTTGTATGACATGGTTGATAAGGCAAATTTAATAGTCTTGGATGATAATCTTGTCCCTTCATATCTAGTATTATATGTCAAACAAACTAGTAACATAATGTTTCCATATTATCTATGTCGATCACTTAATATGAATGTTGGTTTACAAAATGATCTAAGAGCTTGTATTCAATTGTACTGGGTTTCTTGACTGGCCAAACTAATAACTCTGTAATTCACATCAAGCATTGTGTGCTCCAGTTGGCTAATTTGGACCCTATTTAGTGGTCTACATTAGCTCAATTTCATGGCTTGCTTTTTCCATCAGATCTGACTTGAACGTTGTTTTTGTTATCGCAAGAATTAGCAAGAGAGGGCAGCACAGCGAACCATCATCTATTAACACTTGGGTTAATTTCACAAATGGCCACTAAACTTAACCAAAAATCTCAAAACAGTCATTGAACTTGCGGGCTCTTTCACTAACGATCACTGATGGACCAAAACACGTGAATTGGATCCTTGAGGACCTCAAGTGTAAATTTCGTCTAATTTCATTTGCTCAAAATCTGCCCCTGAAATTTAGAAATCGAGCCAAATTCCTCCCACTTTCACCATATTTCGCCGGAGCTGGAATTTGTCAAATTCAACCACCATACTGCCGGATAAACCACCTAATTTTTACACCACCAACACCTTCTCATCCCCCTCCACAATCCTATACCAACAATCAACCAAAACACATCAAAAATCACATGAAATTCAGGTTCAAAAAAACCATCCCCACCCACGGTTTTACCTCCAAGTCCGGCCAATTTGAGATAAATTGGTGAGGACCTGTATGTGCATCTTGTTCGCCATGATGAGTAGAAGGTAATGGTGGTGGTGGGATACCGTAATTGTTGACATCGGGGCTGGAAATTGGGGAGGAAAGTTCGTTGTTGCTGCCTTCGAACTGGTATTGGTTAGATTTTGATTTAAATTGTTTTGTGATGGTATGCGACCATGAACCTATTCATCCAGGGGAGTACTAACAGCTTGTGATGGAGTTTTGGTATGGGTGATGGTGGATTGGTCGGAATTGGGGATTAAACCGTGCGTGAGTATAGTTTTTCGAACCTGAATTTCGCCATGATTTTTGTTATGTTTTGGTTCGTTGGTATAGGATTGTGGAGGTGGATGAGGAGGTGTTGGTGGTGTAAAAGTCCGGTGGTTTATGTAGTAGGGTGGTCGATTTTGGCTTTGAATCCGTCGCCGCCAGAGAAGAAAAAGGGAGGAAAAATTGTCTAAAGAGTGATTTGGTCCTCAAGGTTTGATTTTCACGTGTTTTGGTCCTTCAAGTTTGAATGAAAAGCATAATGGGCCTTTTGAGACCGTTTCTAAAAGAAAATGTAACTTTAGTGACCGTTGCTGCAAGTTTTAAACTTCAATGACCGTTTTGAGATCTTCAATTAAGTTCAAAGATCATTTGTGAAATTCATGCATTAACACTTTTTTCTTTGAGTGTTGAGCAATTTGAAGAACATTTATTGTTAGTTGAAGACAATGTTGTTGATCAATCTTTCTATATTGCTTTAGTATCTGTTAATTTTTATCATGTTATATTATGTCCTAGGAATGATCTGGAGCTTCGAAAACAATTTGATACTATCTACCTTACTTCCTTCACTTGTGTGATGGCTTCATTGTTATCACAATACAATGTCATGTGATCAACAATGTTAGGAACTACTTCAAGTTCATTAATGAACATCTTGATCCACACTGAAACTCTTTGCTGCTTTTGAAGCAATCATGTATTAGATTTCTGCTATTGAATCAACAATTGTTTCATGTGATCAACAATACAATGTCATGTGATCAACAATGTTAGGAACTACTTCAAGTTCATTAATGAACATCTTGATCCACACTGAAACTCTTTGCTGCTTTTGAAGCAATCATGTATTAGATTTCTGCTATTGAATCAACAATTGTTTCATGTGATCAACAATACAATGTCATGTGATCAACAATGTTAGGAACTACTTCAAGTTCATTAATGAACATCTTGATCCACACTGAAACTCTTTGCTGCTTTTGAAGCAATCATGTATTAGATTTCTGCTATTGAATCAACGATTGTTTCATGTTTGGAACATTTCCAACACACCACTTAAAAGTAAATCAATTTCTCCAAATATTCTCAAGATTTTATTCTATGTAGATTTGCATGAGTTTAGCAATTTTTTAGATCTATCTTTATAGATCAAGTTGCTTACCCCATATCTTTCATGAAGAAATCCTTTAACAACCACAATGTCGATGATTGAAATGTAGGGACGTCGTTTCCTATTAATAATATGTCTGACATATAATATTAGGAATGCTCCCACTATTTTCTTGTAAACACACTATTTATCTATGTTTTTGATAAAATCAAACCTTTTGATTCTCACCATAAACGAAGAGTTAGGCTTGCTTTGACCCATAAATGGATCGATCAAGTTTACATACCTTGTTGGCTTCTTTGGATTCAAAACTTTTGGGTTGTGTCATGTACAATTCCCCTTGCAAGTTTCTATTAAGGAAAGTAGTTTTGACATCCATTTGCCATATATTACAATCATGGTATGCAGCAATTTCAAGCAAAATTTGAATGGACTTCAGCATGGCAACAGGCTAAAAGGTTTCATCAAAATCAACACCTCGTCTTTGTAACCTTTTGTTACTAGCCTTGCTTCGTGTGTATGGATATTTCCACCAACCTCGACCTTTTTCTTGTAAGTCATTTACAACAAACATATAGGTTTTATCCCATCAGGAGGGCCGACCAAGGTCAAAACCTTGTTTTCGTACATTGATTTCATTTCAAATTCCATGGATTCTTGCCATCTATTTGTGTCAACACTTGACTCTACTTCTACATAATTAGTAGGTTCATCATCCTCGATTAATAATACTTGATTAGGATTCACGGATTTGTACTTTTTTGAAGGTCGAATGATCCTACTAAAATTAAATGGAGCTATCATGTCCTCAAGAGTATGTCTCTCATCAGGTATGGGATCAAACTCAGATTTATCTACTTGGTTAACTATATCTGTGAACTCTTTCAAGTTCTATTTTGCTCCCATTTTCATTTCCTAGAGTAAACATTTTTGCTAAGAAGATGCAGTACACAATAACTAGCCACTGAAGCTACGATGCTAACCGTATGTGTCAATAAATCTTTTGCAATTGTGGATTTTACTGGCCATCATCTTTCGTAGCTCTGCTAGAATTTAATAGCCTCTTCAAAACTTTTTTTAATTATTTTATTGGTGGCATATTATGATTAAAGTAATCAATTAATTCAGCAAGTAAAGTATTACTAGATGAATTTATTGCATTTCCTTCATACATGTGTTAATGCCTTGAAATAAATTTAAAATTTTAGCTTCATCTTTTTCAATTTCAGTGGAAAGAGTAGGCGCAAAGGGTACTCGACTAATATTTGTACCCATTCATTTTGCATACAGTTCATACATTTCACATAAAGTTGTTTCTAAATCTTTATACTTGATAGGTGTACTAAAAGTTAAAGCTCTTGAAATTTGATCAATTACTTATTTAGTTCCTGATAAATTATATCGAGGTCTATGATGCATTCTAAAGGAAATAATACAGGTAAGTCTTCACAATATTTCTAAACTTCAATTACATAGAGTATATAATTGCACTAAAATTGGGGTCATTTTTGTATTCAGGAAATGTCTTTCCGATTATATAAAAGACGTTCGAGCACCATAGAGCTAGTGAGATAGTAAATTCCAGATAAAATATTTGTGCTGTCCTAAAAATTTGTCAAAAATCTTTTAACTTTTAAAGCTAAAAGCCAATCGTATTCATTCAAATAGTGCCGTCATCGTTTCTAATATGTCTATTGTCATAAAACTCAGTCATTAAATGTTCAAAACCTTCGTATGACTTTAATAATAAGTAAGTGGAGTTCCATCCATGACCTACGTCGCTAACAAATGTTTTAGCATTCGTCACCCGAAATTCGGCACAAAATTCCTCAAATGCTTGCTTTCTCAAATTAATGCGTTCCTAATTCTTTGTATTTCATCTTAAATGTGTTGCAAACCATTTTGCTCAATTAAATTTAAAATATGGCAACACAACGAACATGAAACAAATAACCACCGACATTATTCTGTAATACCCTGTACAACTTATCGATAACTACTTTATTAACACTAACATTATCAAATGTAAAAGAATGAATTTTACTTTTGCAATGATATTTTTTAATAATAGTCTTAATCGCATTATATACATTGTTAGTGTTATGGGGGAATTAATAATTTTAAAAACAATAATTTTTTATGCATACACCAAAGTTGGTCTATGTAATCTGTTCAGTTGAAGCTATATAAGTTCTTTTATTAATTCCCTTCCATATATCCGAAGTTAAAGATATAACACCACCATATTTTTGTAAATTCGAAATCAATTGTTATTTTGTTTAAAGAGAATATTTTTATTGTATTTGAACTAAGAGTGTTTTGACTTACCCTAATGTACCTTAATTTAAGATATTCTTTTACGTATGAGACGAAATTTTAGATGTCCGCTATTGCAAGAAGCGATTCAACTCCAGCAACAAGTTTCACCATTCTCGTTTGTGCATTCTCCTCTTAGTATATCCATGTGGTGAGGGGCGAAGTTGTAGAACTGGTGCCTAGACTATCAAATTGCACTTGTGTTTGACCGGCTTGAAGAAGTCGATGTTTGGCGCACACGCTTTGTAGTGATGGTTGAGGTAGGTGGTACCAATACCTTTTTGTCATGTCAATTGTTGTTGGCAGTATTACATACTGCTTTGGACTCTGGGACTCCATTGACAACATAGCCCGTTGAAATCAATTTGAAGTGATCACAACATTTTGACTTTTCCCCCTTTTGCTTCCTTTTAGCATCGGGAATGTTTAATTCGGGTTCCTCCTCTTATTCCTCTTGGGCTTCGGGAACATCGATGTCATCCAAATCAATTGGATTATTGAGCTGTAAGCTTTAATGTCAGTTAGTTGACTTTGATAATAATAAAAATTTTGAGAAATTTATCTCGATATCATTTTTCTCTTGGTAGTGAATCAATTATTTTAAGTTTTCATGTGAAATTTTATTCTTTCTCTTAAGTTTTTGTTATGTCTTTTACATCTTCTTCCCTGAACTTCAATCCTGAAACACCACCATTAGGAGAAAAAATAACATTGCAGTTGAAGGAGTTAATTATTTTTTCGACAGAAAGAAGTTGAGTTGGAAACAAAGGAATAACAAGTGTAACTTGCAAGACCAAGGAAAAAGTTACTCTTTCTAGATCCACAAATGGGAACTAAAGTACCATTAGCAGATTGATTGGATGAATTTTTTGACAAATCACTCAAAGATGCTACATCATTTGCCAAATGATCAGTGGTACCTGAATCAATAATCTAAGTATTCGAACGTTTAGATTTACTAGAAGAGAAATAAGTTTGAGGTTACAAGGGACATGAGTGCAAGAAAAAAAGAGTTGAAGAATTTGAGCCAATTAATTCATTGAGATGGTAGTGTTAGCAACAGTAGCAGCTTCCCCGTTTCTTCCTTTCATAGTGGATGGCTTAAGGTAAGGATGAAGTTCCCAATAACGGCACTTGGATGACCTAGCATGTGAAGATCACATTTTAGGGCTTTCCGTCATCCTTTTTCATCTCTTTATACAATAAGAATAGTTGATCTATATACTTCGATTCAGAATTCATAGTCTTTTTTTTTTTTTTTTTTTTTTTTTGGAGTTTCTTCTTGTTGTACACACTTGAAAAGAGGTTGAAAGGATAGAACTCATAACGACATGACTTTTAAGATTCTCATACATTAGTTTCAAACTACTCAGCAAAGAAAATATCTTATCTTCTTCAGCCCTTTTTAACAAGATCTTTGAATAGTATGTGGACAATACATGCTCAATTCATCCCACTTCTTCTTAAGATGACAAAGATGTTCAATGAACTTCTTATTCCCTTGCTCAGCAGTAGCAATTTCTTGTTTCAATCGAAAGATTCTAGCGGTATACTTTTGGTTTCCACAAAGTACCTCAACTGAATTCCACAACACTTTAGCCAAATCTGAAGAGGTAAAGAATAGCAATATGTGCTTCCACTGAATTTAGAAGCCTAGAACTAATGAGTTGATCATTCAAGTCCATCCTTCATAATTTGGATATGCATAATATAGACAAGCAGAAGTACCATTGATAAAAGCCTAACTTTTTCTTTCCATCAAGAGATACTGTCATGACTCTTAACCATAGTATGTAATTTATACCATTCAACGGAATAGTATATAACTTCCATCCAGGATTAACATCATTCTCCATCATTATAGATGGATTAATGGCTTTTCAGTCTTTATAAACTCAAAGACAAATAAACAAAAGCCAAACCTTGAACTCTAAAAAATTGAAAAACACACCTAACTTTGAGGGCGATTTTGACACAACAAACGTTGATGATACAAATCCAATGGCATCGACCTCAAGCAATTTTCAGTTAGGTTTGAAAGATACAACCATATCCGTGGAGGTTGCACAAAGTTGAAAAAAAAATCTAAATTGTGCAAACGGATTGAAATTTCGTTTCTGCTTATGTTTTCAAACTATTGAAAGAATCAGCACATTTGCTTTGATACCATGAAAAATCCAATGAAACATATAAAGTAAGAACACGAAGATTTATGAGGTTCTCGGATCCAGGAATAGCGACATGTAATAAATGCCCTGTCCAAGCCAAGGAACTTACGCCGAAGAGTCCTAACAAATGAGGTGAAGAGTAAGCTATATTGGGTTAAGACGTAGTGCCAGACTGAAGTCCCACACTTAAGAAATAGCTCAAACCTCAAAGAGCGGTTGGCTCCCCGAGCCGACCATTCTATCCGATAGAATGGAGTCAGGCTCGGTACCAATTATCCCTGGCCCGCAATTCAGTATGAATTGAGTAAGGGCTCGACGATGGCTCCATACTGATACAATACCCTACCGGATGGCTTAACGCTATGAGCTACTTGAGTTAGAGAACAAGAGAGAGAGGAAAGGATCGGGCAGTATTAACTGAGACTATAATTGGTTCGAATGCTTACAAAACAATAACCACTAAAACTTGAGTGAGGGGTGAGTGACTCGGTCAGGAGTGCTGAATCAACTTAAAAATAAACCCTGGCTACATCCAAGGGAGAAGAGAAAAGACTATATTCACTTATGTTTGAAAGTGTCACATATATACATCAAGTTAAGAATATAACAAATTATGAAAACATTCCAATTATCGTCAACCAATATTCTCCAAATCATGCTATAATATTTTCTTCAATATTGACAAATATTCTTTAATCACCAAATATCTCTCTTCTCCAACACCCTCTTTTTCGATTGTATTTTTGTATATGCATCATTTTGTATAAATAAATTACCAATCAATGAATTTTGAGTGAAAGTTGCATAATCAACTTCATGTTCTTTGAGATATTATTGTGACAATGCTCTATTCTATTGCATGTATAACACATGCATGCACCTAGTTTTCCAGATTCTTTGTTACCTTTGTTGAGAATCTATTAGAGTACCAGTGCTACAATTGTTTATTTCTTATTAATTATAAGTTATAGCCATCTTTTCCGTGCACGTGTAACCCAAGCCCAGTTCATTTGAATAATAGTAAGACCCTACTGCATCATAAAATGTTATAATCTTCTTTTACTGCTTTAGATAAGTGAAAGAATCATGTGCTTCTTTTTAGTTCAAATATTTCAAATCTTTGAGAGTAAATCAAATTCAACATTCTATTTGATGTCAGGTTTGATATTATTGGTGATAAATTGCTACATGCTATCGATAGATGTGATTTATTGTTATTAATTTGAGTAACTTATGGCTTAATCAAATGTAAATTTTTTTTGTTAGGTAAAACTCGAGTAAAATTTGTGGAATTGGAATAATTAAGCGAAAATGGGTGAAAAAGGAATAAATTCAAATTTCAGGACCGAATTGGAAATGTCCAATGTTGATTCGGACCAAAAATGATAAGTGAAGTTTGTTAGAAGTCAAATGAATACAAAGCCAAAAGAAGTAAAATATAATCAAAAGATTTTCATAAATCAATTTCTAACCGTACAAAGTATATTCTTGAGTTATAGTAAGAGATTGAGACCCATTTTTTTGGATAGCAAATGTTTGAATTAGAGAAATTTGATTCTAGAAAAATTGTAGCCCCTTAGTTTAGCTTTCCAACTCATTTTGAATTAAGGTAGTGCTGAATTGTCGAGGCTTCTTTATATTAGCTGAAATTTGTTTGGTAATTGTGCCAATAATTTGATGCTTTCACTGGTTACCAAGTGAAAACAATTGAATCATTCCAACGTCCAAAACGTGTATGGCCATTTCATATTGAATGTGCAATGATAGCTATGATACAACAACTTGGAGTTGACGCGTTGAAGCTCCTTGTGAGATACATGTGTAAAAGGAAGACGTTGATAAAGAAATTTTTTTTTAATCTAATGCCTCGGATGTGGCTAAAAATGGATAGCTCATAGGTCTTGATTTGATGGCTGAGCTTCGTCCTCCTTTCCTATAAAAACCAAAATCCTACCAATGTATCAGTTTTTACCTTAGAAAAATCTTCAAATTCGTCCAGCGTTCACTAATCTTTTCCCGCCATTCTTGTTCTCCAATGACACTACATTCTTTTGAACTTACGACTCTTTTTTCCATCCATCATTCCATCTACTATCAATATCTATGCCTTTTCGGTCTAGTGCTAGATGTGAGAGGGTAACAATTGCTGGGTTTGGGTGCGAGGCTATGTCTGGTGGGTTGGACGAGGTCTATTGGATGATGAGTGGAGGTCCAATCTATTATAAGGCAGGTTGGGGGCTCCGAAAATTTCTTCTGCTATAACCCCTACCAAACTAAACGAACTTAGGGAAAATATAGGATGGACTTCATAGAACCTTTAGAACTTCCCTTGAACGTGCTCGTTATCCTGGGCTAGGTTGTGTGGTGGTTAACGAGTATTTGTTCAAGGCGAGTATGATTCTACCTCTGCACCCATTTTTTAAGGTGGTGCTGAGGTCCTTCATATTGACCCATTGACCCCCACCCAACAGTTACCATATGGGTGGATCCATTTGGTGGGGCATACTTTTCTTGGAAAGAAAATGACCTCGCTTGGCAAGAATATGCCCCTTCACATATTCCAAACTATTTTCGAGCTTCGAATTCTTAGGAAAGAGGAGTCTAAATGGTGGTACTATATGACTCCTTGAGAAGCTCACATCCCTTTTATTGAGGTTTGTATCTTCAATAAAGGGGTGAAATGAGTCATGGTTCTAGGTCAGGAGCAAGTGTCAACTATTTAAGGGAGATAAGGCCCCAGCTTATACCTTACCGACCCAGTACTTTGAAGTCTGTGAGTTTCTCCCTTTAACACTTGTCTTTTTTATTTTTACAACTTAATTTAGCATTTATTGGTTTTTTAGCTTCAAGGACCCGTTTTGAACTCTCTTAAATTGAATGGGACGTCATCGAAGAAATACAAACTTCCTTTGAGCTCACACTGCTTTGATCGTTTGATTCAACACAATAAATTCTTCTTGGACTTTGAACTGATGGCCTCCAAAGGTAAAATTCTAGGCTTCATGTGGATGAACAAAATGATTGGCATTGATTCTAACTTTCACTTTTTTATAGATGACTTCGAAAAAAAGTACCCCATCCCTGACATGGCTTCGATTTTGAAGGTCACTTTCACAATGTGTTCCTGAGCTTTCAAACCATCTTTCAGGGGGAGTGGGGGAAACAATGTGAAGGTGAAGTTGAGTGCTTCAACAAAGAACATGCTGGGGAGAGTGATAATTACCTATAAGGTCGACAAGGGAAAAAAGAAAATGGGGGAACTCAGAAAAAGAGGAAATTGTCCATAACACTGGCCATGTCTCCGAGAAGTTCGACACAGCAAGTTTCCCGACTGGGAAGCAAATCCTACCACCTCCACCTTCAAAGTCTTCTTTTAATGCTGCTAAGGCTCAAAAAGCCTGGGAGATCAGTGAAAAGGCTACCAAAAAGGTAGAAGAGACTTCCGAGGCCTCAAAGAAGAAGGATTCAGAGGAAAGGACATTGGGAAAATAGGAAGGTTTTTGGCTGGGCAAGATGAAGAGATTGCCCCAACATCGATGGATATGTTGGCACCTAAAGTCTAGGATGCTACTATTAATTTTTTCAAGTTTTGGACTGATGGATAGCAAATCTATGTATCACCTTGCAATACGATGGACTCAGCAACTTGGTGAGTCAAAGTGCCAGGCTTTTGGGGTGCCTTCCAAGAGGTACAGAAGAACATCCAAACACTTAATAAGGAGTCGGTTAATATTTTGGCCTCAACAGAGGAAGAAATGAAAAGAATAAAAGTCGAGGTTGAGGAGTTAAGGGCCTAACTGAATTGAGGAAGTGGCTATGTTGGAATCTACCTTAGTGAAGATCGAAGCTCTGAAGTGAGAAGTCCATGAACCCAATGTAAAGTGGCTTCATTGACAAAGTAGGTTGAAACTTCCAATAGTGAAGAGCTACATTGCCAACTTCCACTTGATGGAAGACTACTAGCGCTTTGACACCTATTGGAGGTTTGCCTACATCGAGTAATTGATAGGGTGGAAGAGTTTTATTCGAAACTCAGTGCTGTTGAACTGAGGGTAGTGTTCTTGGAGGAGGTACGTTAGATCCCTGTTGATGATGCGGTTGAAGCCAAGGGAAAAGTGGACCTAGAAGATGCTCTTGAGGGCAAAACTGCAGGCCTAGAGGCTCCAGTTGTTGAAGCACCTTCAACATAGTGTAGGATTTGGGTTTTAGTCCTTGTAAAATTGGCTAAAGCCATTGTTTGTACAAAAGTTTTATTCGAAACTCAGTGCTATTGAACTGAGGGTAGTGTTCTTGGAGGAGGTACGTTAGATCCCTGTTGATGATGCGGTTGAAGCCAAGGGAAAAGTGGACCTAGAAGATGCTCTTGAGGGCAAAACTGCAGGCCTAGAGGCTCCAGTTGTTGAAGCACCTTCAACATAGTGTAGGATTTGGGTTTTAGTCCTTGTAAAATTGGCTAAAGCCATTGTTTGTACAAATTTGCTTGTTAATGAAATGGATGTTTTTATGTTTTCAATAATTCAATTTAAAGTATTGGGGCCTCTCTTATGTACCTAACCTATATAATTAAATTCAAACTGTAGCTAACATGACAACCTCCAAAGGTGACTAATATTTCATTCACTTCAAACATGGTGCATTAAGAGCATATGGGCCTTGTAAAATTGGCTAAAGCCATTGTTTGTACAAATTTGCTTGTTAATGAAATGGATGTTTTTATGTTTTCAATAATTCAATTTAAAGTATTGGGGCCTCTCTTATGTACCTAACCTATATAATTTAATTCAAACTGTAGCTAACATGACAACCTCCAAAGGTGACTAATATTTCATTCACTTCAAACATGGTGCATTAAGAGCATATGGAATGCCACGTTTTTTTATTACTCTTACTCTCCCCTAACATTCAGCTTCGTCAAGGGATGTATGCGTTGTGTATGCCTCGGAGAACTAATGAGTGAAATTCTTTTTGGGATCCTATCCTCCTCTCTGAGGTGCCTAGGATTCCATACATGGTGGATGATACGTTCAACTTCGTCAAGGGTGGCATGTATTGTATGCCTTAGAGAACCAATGAGACAATCCCTTTTGGGAATTGATTCTCTTCTAGGCACCCACACTTTTATACAAGGTGGATGGTTCATCCATGTAGGGGCTTCTCCCTTGATGAGCTACGTCAAGAACTGCATGTGTTGTATGCCTCGAAAAACCAATGGGGCAATCCCTTTTGGGTTGAACTACGCTTCCATAGATGATAGATGATTCATCCATATAGGAGCATCTACCCTGACGTTTAAATTCATCAAAGGAAGCATATGTTATGCGCCTCGGAGAACCAATAACGTAATCCCTTTTATGATCTGGCCCTCTTCTTCGAGATACCCATGCTTCCAACCCTCCCCTGACATTTAGCTTCATTAAGGGAGACATGTGTTACACGCTAAGAGAGAACCGATAAGGTAATCCATTTTGGAATCTGGATCTCTTTTTTGAGGTGCCCACGCTTCCATATTTGGGGGATGGTTCATCCATATAGGGGTTTCTCCCCCAATGTTCAACATCGTCAAGGGAGACATGTGTCATATGCCTCAAAGAACCAATGAGGTAATCTCTTTTGGGATCCAATTTTCTTCTTCGAGGCATCCACACTTCCATACTTGGTGGATAGTTCATAGGCTTCTCCATTGACGTTCAGCTTCGTCAAGGGAAACATGTGTAGGACACCCCTAAGAACCAATGAGGAAATCCCTTTTAGGATTTGATCTTATTATTCGAAGTGCCCATGCTTCCATACATGGTGATGGTTTACCATGTTCAACTTCTACTTTAGATCTTTTACATGAAAGGTGGTTTTATTTATTTACATTCAAAGGTAAAATTATAGGGGCTGGGAAGGACCTTCGAGTTCTATTGTATATTCACTGATAATAAACCCTAAGATGCTTAATGTTCCATGGGTGAGGTTGCAATTTTCCAACCAGGCCTTCTATCCAATAAGTGTCGTATTGCAATTCCTCTTTGATGCAGTATGGACCCTCCTTATTTGGACCCAGTGTGCCTTTCTAGTTGTTTGGAGGATAGGAAAACCCTTCGATGCACTAGGTCATTTACTCGGATGGACTTTTCTTAACTCTTGCATTATAATAATCGGTCATTTTCCTTTGTTATGAGGCTACTTTTACTTGGGATTTGTCCCTTTTTTCATCAATAAAATCGAGCTCGCATTTTCTTAGCTCATCATTAGATATTTAATTGAATTACAACCAACGAGGAGAGGGTAATTTGACCACCAGCGGGCTGGTTACCTCACCATAGGCCATTGAGAAGTTGTTTCCCTCTTTGGGGTCCAAGTAATCGGTCATTTTCCTTTGTTATGAGGCTACTATTACTTGGGATTTGTCCCTTTTTTCATCAATAAAATCGAGCTCGCATTTTCTTAGCTCATCATTAGATATTTAATTGAATTACAACCGACGAGGAGAGGGTAATTTGACCACCAGCGGGCTGGTTACCTCACCATAGGCCATTGAGAAGTTGTTTCCCTCTTTGGGGTCCAACTTGTAGTTCATATTGAACACAATACTCGTGGCAGTTCATCGACCCATGCTCCATTAGATGCATCAAGTTTTCTTTTCAAGGTATACTTGATGGTTTTGTTTATGGCCTCTGGCTTGGGAGTGATATAGTGTCAAGAAATGCTTCTTGATTCCTAACTCCTCTTAAAGATCCCTAATCTTTTTGTTATCAAATTGTTGCCCATTATTCAAGATGATTCAGTGGGGAATCTCAAACTAACATATAAGAACTTGGGAGTGTTAGCCTAGATAATTGTAGCAAGAGGTTTCGCTTCAACCCATTTTTAAAATAATATAGCAATGATAGCAAAACCTGCACTACCTATACCCTTGGGCAAGGGGCCTAATGGTCTACTCCCCACTTAGCAAATAGCCAAGGGCTGGATACCGCTGTCAGTTCTTAGGAAAGTAGTCTTTGGATAGGAAAGAAACGTTAGCATTTGTCTCACTTTTGTACAAATTGAATCACATCTTTTTTTCAAAGTGAGCCAATAATATCCCTGCTCAAAAGATGTAGGAGGCTTTTCCCCTCCAACACATTAAAGGAGAGGATAAGGAGAACTCCTCTTATAGAGCATGTCATCTAGGAATACAAAATGAGCTCACCTTCTCTTAACTTTGTAGGCTTCTTCTTTGTTATCTAGGAGAACCTAATCTTTTAGGTAAGCTACTAATATCACCTCATTTTCCTTAGCAATGGAGGGTTCTGTGAGGTGCTCAATCAGCACAACCGTTAGTAGTTTCAAATCCTTGCAGTAGTTAGCTTGGACAAGACATTTGTCCATGCATTTTTGATGTATGGGATTTGAGCTAACTCGAATATTTCAAAAGATAGGAGTATAACTATTATCAATTTGAGGTATGCGGCCACGTCCTTAACTCTTACTGTGAAGTTGCTGTTAATTAGTTGACTATTAGTTGGGAGTCATTGTAAATGAGATATGCTTTCTCTTGCATTTCTTTGGTTTCTCTTGGCTAGCCTCGAGCTAGCTAGTAGTGCCTCATATTCAGCTGCATTGTCTGTAGTCATAAACTGGAACCTAATTGTACAATTAAGCTTATATCCCTTCGGGCTAACTAGGACCGCATCTATTCCTGAGCCCCCTCTCCTCAATAAACCATCCACAAACAAGTTCCACGTGGGAAGTTTTAAAAGCTCCATTATTTATTCATTCTTCAAGACGTTGGCAAATTCTGCCATGAAGTCTGTGAGAACCAAGCCCTTGACAAAAATTCTCATCTTAAAGAGGATATCAAATTCGTTGAGCTCCACTACCTATTTCAACAACCTTTCCCAGTTCACTTCTGAAGAACTTGTCTAAATGGAAAGTTGGTTAACACAAGTATTGTGTGAGCTTGAAAATAGTTTTCTAGAAGTTGTGATCTTTGTTAGAGCTAACTTTTCCATGTCAGGATAGCGGGTTTCAATTGCCAAAAATACCTTACTCATATAATAAATAGGTGACTGGATGGTACCTTCTTTCCTTATAAGAACCACACTAATGGTTTCATGCACAACAACGCAATTATCAGGGGGTGCGCTCTACCACTGAGCTAATAGCCCATCGTACGAGAGTACGTGGCTACGAACCATGATGTCGAGGGTTCGAATCCCTGCTCGCCCACAATCGGCTTTTTTTTATCACTTAGGAGCCGTATGAGATGAAAGTCTCATGTACGATGTCTCTGGCCAACTAGAGCTATAAAGCTTCTCCAAACTTAGGTTTTGAGAAGAGGGGACCTGTCCTAGGAGTATTTTAAGCCTTGGGAAGGCCTCTTTACACTCCTCTATCCATTGAAACTTCCCCCTTATAAAACCTTAAAGAAAGGGAGGCATTGGTCGATGGCCTCTCAAGATGAAGCTACTTAACGCCACCAGATGCCTTGTTAGGCTTTGCACATCCTTTGGCTTCAAAAGTGACCTCATCTTAGTCAAGGCTCGAATTTTCTCTAGATTAGCCTCTATGCCTCTCTTGTTGTCCATGTATCCTAGGAACTTTTCAGTGGCAATACTGAACATATTAAGGGGGTTTAGCGTCATCTTGTACCTTCGTAGAATTTGGAAAGTTTTATTTAGGTGCATTTCATGGTCACTCGACTTCAAGTTCGTTACAAGGATGTCATCCTTGTAGACCCTCATGGTTTCGCCAATAAGGTTGACGAACATTTTTTTGACAAGCACCTGATAGGTGGGCTCGACATCTTTCAACTCGAAGGGCATCATCTTTTAACAATAAAGACCTCTATCTATGATGGAATTAAGTGTTTTCTTCATCCATTGGGCATATAAGGATTTGATTATAGCTTGAGTGCATAAAGCTCAAAAGCTCATGCCTAGCAGTGGAGTCTATGATTTGGTCTATTCGAGAAAGAGGAAAACTCTCTTTAGGACAAGCGCGATTGAGGTTGGAAAAATCAATCTATTTACCATTGTGTTTCTTTACCAGAATCAGGTTTAGAAACCACTTCGAGTAGATGGCCTCCTTGATGAAGCCATTCTTTATCAACTTTTGTACCTTTTCCTTTTAGGCCCCATATCTTTTCGAGTGGAGGGGCCTTTTTTCTCTGTATGCGGGGCAACATCATTTTTTGTATCATTGACGTGGACAACGAATATTGGACCCACTCAAGATAATTTCAACATGTGTAGACAGATTATTAGTCGATAATATCTCATATTTGAATGTGGGCAAAACTTTATAACACGAGACAAATATGTTTGACCACTGACAAGGTACGTAGACGAAATTGCACGATAATGAACAATCATCACCAACAACTGAACTTAAACAAGATAATCTAAGCTTCAACAAACAAGTGTATGAAAGTAAGCAAGTGAGAAGAAAAAGAATAGCATTTAGTGTTAATAGTTGCATTAGGCTCAAATGATACAAAGAGGGGGTATTTAATGTGTTGCACATGAATTAGTGTCCCTTAGATGAGAGGGCACGTGTCTCTATCCTAGGCATCAACTTTAACTTCACTAGTCTATGGCTCATTTAATGCTCTGAGCAGCCAATGTACAACCTATGTTGACAAGACTTCGGCATATCCCCCATTACAAAAGACAAATCAATCATCTTAACCAAGATATTGTTAATTCAGGTGGTTCAATTGATGGGCATCGCCATGAGGCTTTGGATTCATTCGATAGTTTGGCCAAGTGTGATGGCAGGTGGAGAAGCACAACAAATATAATGAAAATTTGTTACTAACCTTCGTTTACAATCTTGTTTAGTCTACTCACAAAACACAATAGTGTTGATCACTATTGCCGGAACATTGTATTGATTTTGGTATCCAAATGAAGAGAAAACACATGCGTTCGTTCGCTTTCATGTCGATACGAGTGAACATAAAGTGAATTGGACATCAAATTAATTGAAATTACAATATGCCATTTTTAGATCACGTTGTCTTGAGTCATCCAAATTTAGCTGACCACATTTTTGAACATGTTAGAAGACTTGTATAAGTTAAACGAGCTAAGTTCTTGAGTATCTTATCTCATTCTATAATGAAACCTGCGTTCATAATGAAGTCTAGTATAGTTTACATATAGACGCATAGTGTTAATCACAATTGCGTGAACATTGTATTGACCGTGGTGTTTAGATATAGTGAAAACTTGAATTTGTTTATTTTCATGTGATTACAAGTGAACTAAAGTGAAATGGACATGAGATTAGTTGAAACGACACGTAGTCGTTTAAAAGACAACATGTTGTTTTGAGTCACGAGGTTTTGATTTCACTCTAAATATAATGAAAATTTGTACTAATTCATTTTTATATGGATACGTGAGAACATAACATGATAAGTAATGAAATTAGCTGAAACGACACCCAACTATTTAATACGATAGCATACCGTCTTTCTATTTTCGTCATGAACTACCATAGAACGTGAGAATGTAAGTGGGGATTTATGGTTGGAGGATTTGATATACATTTGTTTTAAATTTGACATTTTAAATATATTAAGTGAAGGGGATTTAAGACTTTAAAATATAATACATAGACTATATAAATTATTTGACAAAAAATTATTGAGTGAAAGTATTTTAACAAAATATTACTATTGACTAAGCTTTTTAATCAAAATGCTTTTTTTAATTTTAGTTTTTCGTTTAGAAGTCAAAAAAAGCAACTGACTTGTCAAAAAAAAAAAGAAACTGATGAATCGTAAAAAAAGGTTGATAAAGGTCCAAGCATTCCACAAAAGCAGGTGTATTATAGGTATAATAATTTTGACTAGTGACTTACCCCGCCGAATATTACACACGTTTCGCGTCTTGCGGAATCTTGATGCGGTTTCGTTCTCGTACATAGTAAATGCATTCATTAAATAGCCAAGGTCTTATTATTGTTCACGTCCTCATATTTTTCCAATCATTCATTTTTTTTCCCATTGTTATTCTTATCCCACATTCGGTTCAGCTAAACATGTTAATCAAATTCTAAGTCAAAGTCAATCTATAATTTTAATTATAAATTTTATAGGATACACAACATTTTAACTACACATTTTATCAATATTTTATCAAAATCTACTAACAATCCAATTTTTATCTAACCAAATAGGGGCATAGTATATTTTTGTTTTCCCCATTCTCTATTACAACTCCAAAATATTATGATGCACACACTAAGAAATTTAGAATATGTTTTATTTTTATTTTTTTAAATTTATTTTTCTCAAATTCATTTTCGATTTTCCTCCCAATAGAATACTTTTACTCTTGTAGTCATAATATTTTTATATTTTTTAAACAACATTCTTCAAAATTATTACTTTTTGCTTTCACTTTTCACAAAATCAAATCAAACAAAAGCTAACCTTAGTGCCTTAATGAACTTGCAAATTTTGGATTAAATTAATATTTCGTTTGAAAAAGCTTTAATATATCATATAATTAAATTCATGTTCTAAATAAAAATGTAAAGCTTTTTCTCATTATAATAGTTATTCTCTTGAAATAAGGATCCAATAATCATGTTTACATTCAGACAAATATTCAAGTAATGCAAGAGTTAAAGGAAAGTAAGATCGCTAAAAAAAAAAAAAAATTAGAAAAGTGTGTGTGATTTACGAACATGCTTGTCTAGGCTTCATATTCATACGGTTCCCAAGCTAAACTATGTAAAATATAATAACTATTTATTCTCGTGGATTAGATATGAAAATTCTTCTCTCAATTTTGTATTTACATGATTCCAAATGACAATGAATCATTTTCAAGTTTGAACATGTATTTTTATATAATTACCTTAACGAAGAATCCTGCCTTAAATTTTTTGAACATCTATTCGAAATGCAATAGTATAAAAACATAAGACAGGCCAATCGTTATTCATTTTGAAGTTATGTGGCAGTTAAGTGATTTTACAAAATTACAATGGTGTAAGTATGAAATTCTTGCCCTAAACCAATGAAAGGTCATAAAGAAGCATAAACCATCCACATGCTTTCTTTTCTCTCCCTCTTTCTCTCAACATCTCTCCTCACCGTTTGCAGAGAGAAACAAAGCAAAAAAATATGGGAAAGTACACAGAGATTTTAGATGCTGGTGTCAGACTTGTTTGCAAGTTTCATTCTCATTGCCCACAAAGGATGTACTACCACTCTCCGATGGTCCAACATGATGCCCACAACCGACGCCACCTGCATGAAGGTGTCTTTGTCACCAGCACCATCGCGGAAGATTCGGTCCCGATGTGTTGTTTTGGATCCAAGACCTCGATACTACTGACTTCATTCTTTATATGGTTGCTTGATATTCAAGAATTTTTTACACCGTATTATTATTGAGTAACATACAATTTGAGGGAGTTCTGAATTCAAGAATTTTTATTTAGGTGTTTCTCTAATTTCGAGTGTTGACTTAATGAAGTAATTGACAGTGTGTTTGTTTGATTATTTTATTTTTATTTATTTATTTTTTATGATGCTCATGAACGTAATTATTATTAAGAGTAACAGTAAAAATAAATGCACATTTTCAAGAATTTAGTTGATGTAAAGAGGATTAAACAATCAACATATTTTTATGAATAATTAATCTCACGTTTTCGTAAACATCTAAAAAATAAATGGCCACCGACCATTTGTATTGCTTGGGATAATATTATTTTTTCCTAAGATCAAAATAATGTACGCCCCTTATCCCTTGTAATGTAGTATGATAATTCTCTCTGTATATGTTAGCTGGGGTGGGCTCTCTTTTAAGTTAACGTGCCCTTACCCCCAATTTGACAACCATTATAAAATGAAATTTGGGAGAAATGATGTTTTAAATAGTATTTTTTTTCTGAAAAATGTGTAGCCTAAATGTAGGAAAAAGATTTTAGATTTACATGTAGAATATTTATCGTCTGAATGTATGATTGAAAATGAATATGAAAAATGAAAAAATAAAAAAATTTGATGAGAATCAAATTAGGGCAAAATGAGACTTCGGGTTCTCTAAGATTTGCCACGAATCATTTCCTATATGAAACTGAGCCTCTGTTTGATTTAGATAAAAATCAATATTTAACAGATTTGATTATAGTTGTCACGTAGCAAAAGTAAATAAAAATTGCTGATCTCATATAATATGCAGTTGAAAATGAATTTGGGGAAAATGAATTTTAGGAAATGAAATCTAGAGTTTCAAATGAATTTGTGGAAAAAATAAATTTCAAAATTTGAAGCTTAATATCCAAATGAACATTTCCTTCACGTGGAGACTTAATTTGCATAATTGAAAAGTTAGAGAACCAAACCCTAATTTTCTCTAACTAGATTAGGCCCCTATTTGACAACCATTATTTGAGAAAAAATTTTAAAAAATCTACATACTCATTTTTAACCACATTCACACAATAAAATATTTTACACATAAACTCAAAAATTTTCCCTATCTAACCACACATTCTTTTAAAAATTACTAAAAACTTTGTTTTTTTCCAAATAATAGTTGTCATACAAGGGCTAAAGAGAATGATGTTGCAACTAATCTGATTTTTTCAAAATCTTTCAATATAGTTGTGTTATAAAGTGAATAAGTCCATTCTGGCTCTAGCAGATGCATAGTGGCTGGGATTTTTCCAAATGTACAGAATCTTTTTAACAGAATTAATCTATTTTATTTACATTGTCTTCCTATATTAATTTTGTTAAGAAAAATATGCAGGTGTAGCAAAGTTCGGCTAGCCTATTGTTAGGTTTCATAAATAATTAGGATAAAACAACTTGGACACATGATTTTGACATAAAACTTAACACAATTTCATGTGGAGGAACGTCATTGGTCTGAAAAGTTAAGTTGCCCATTGGACTAAATACATTTTTAGTGCATGTCAATTCTCATTTTTTTGAACTGTAGGATTTTTTTATTTTTTATTTTTACATCTCAATCTAGAGAATTGATGGAATCGAAATGAGGGTAGCAACGGTTAAGCTCAATTAGAAAAATAGAGCTTGGCCTACTCATTTTGTTGGTGAATTTTAATATTGAATTCTATTGTATTTTCTTTTAAGGTTCTTTAAGTTATTGGAAGATAGGAAAGTGGAAAATGAAGAGGTTGGAGGCGAAAATATTTGAATTTACGAGTATTTTATTGTAAGAATGTGTGGTTGAAAGTAAGTATATAATGATGCTTCGAATATTAATCAACTCACATGGACATCATTTAAAGAACCGGGAAATTCTTTTACCTAATAATCATTCATGCGTTGTTTGTTCACTAAGCAAGTTAGTCATTAGATTTTTGACCACAAAGGTCCATATTAAATCTTCAACTTCTTTTGCAAAGAATTCATGGAGATATATGTGCGTTAATACACCCACCATGTGGATTATTTCGTTATTTTATGGTATTTTCTGATTCTTCAATTAGATGATTACATGTTTGCCATTTTTCACTAAAGATGTAATTTTTCCTAAACTACTTGCTCAAATAATAAAGTTACGAACTCAATTTCACCAATATTCAATCAAGATAATTTGTCTTGATAATACTGGTAAATTTAGATC
>NW_019236235.1:61468-63213 GCF_002742605.1 Olea europaea var. sylvestris
AAAAACTACTTGAAGAAAAAGTAAAATTTCTTGGAACGAAATAATTGTATCTTGCTTTGATCATCACGGCAATTAAATGTAAATAAGAGATTGAAAAAATCATTCATTTGCAAAGAGTTACAAATTAATTATTTGATGTAATTTTGACATAAGAAAAGTGACAAAATCATATATTCTAATAAAAATATTTCAACAAAAATTGAAGTCCATGTAGGACAATCTGCTTTAACAAATAATCTCAAATATGCTAGAAACTTGGTTGACCAGTTGGTTCGAAAGTAGAGTTGGACAAAACTCAAAAATTGGATCTGAGCAGTTTCTAAAGCCCCCATTTGGCCCTCATTTTGGAGAAATGAAAATGTGTGAAATAATTTTTTTTTTTTTTGAAATATGAGTGGTTGAAAAAGAATGGAAAGTTTTCAATTTACGTGTAATATTACTTTATGGAAGATTGTTTGGTTGAAAATAGGAAACAAAAATAAAATGTAATAGAATTGAAATTAATGGGAGCCAAATGGGGGCTAAATTAAATACTTGAATGGGTATGTGAATGGAAAATCGACGGGCTTGGTTCTCGTTCTAGACCAAGAACTGAATCTCCATAAACTTTTTAATTATTTTTATGTTGGATAAATTAAATAATTTTATTTTTTTAAACAAATTAGCAAATCAACTAATTAGGAGATTAATGCTCCAACTCCCAAGTCCATGCCTAGCTGGCCAAGCCTAACCAATTTCCAAATCCAACTTTTTGTTTAATTTTTTGGCCTAATTATTAGCTTAATTTTTAGCCCAATTGAAGCCCTTTATCCTTCATTTTCTTAATGTATATAATCATTAACCTAAAATCCATTTGAGAAATTGAAAACCTAAATATATAAAAAATGAAGCCGCCGAGTCCAACTTTCCCTATTGAACTGCCCATCAAAGCTGTGACCTCCAACCAAGACCACCGATCTTGACCGTTTGAACGAGGTAGTGTGTGTAAGCTTCCTTATCTGTGATTTACCCTATTTGTATTTCAATTTTGGTTGGGTATTACTTCATCGACTAACCTCATTGACTAACCTTGAAACCACAAACAGAAGAAGAAATACATTTTATATTGGTCAATGTTATACACACCCAGACACGAATTTGTGTTGGTTGATTCTTGTGGATGCACCTCTGCACCTGCACGTAGAAGTATGAGTTGCAAAAGAATTGACTTGCCCAAACAATGAATGACAATTAAATTACAAGGCATCAACCATAAAATTAAAATATGTTTTTTTTTTCCTCTGATGTTGAAGTTCCAATAGTAAGTTAGCAATCTCGAGAAAATGTGATGTTCTTTTTGACCTCTGCCTATAAAATAATATTAAGCGGTGAAATCTCAACTCAAAATTAGCTGTGAGGATAAAATATCTTGCCTTCATGGACTTCTAAGAAAAAACACCTGTTTGACAAAAGCATATTACACTGCATACCTTCATAAGGAGGTTCATTTTGAGAATTTTTTGTTTCTGTGATAAGTATGCAAATAATTACACGACTAATGATAATAATAATAATAATAATAATAATAATAATAATAATAATAAATGGTGTATACTTTTGCAAAATGAAGAAAAACATACAGACTTTAGTGTTTGATGATGTTTTTTTTCACATTATTTGTGCAGGATTTAATCAAGTTGTTAGTTAAGGAAATACCAGTTTTGCATGCTCAAATGGGAGACAAAAAATAGCCTAATGAGAGGTCA
>NW_019236235.1:66466-76065 GCF_002742605.1 Olea europaea var. sylvestris
AATCATCATAAACAACAAGGCCTTCTCTATCTCTGGCATTGTATCCAACCAGATGCTTTATGTTTTTTTTTTTAATTTGAATATAAGGTATTATACGCATCTTCAATGGTGGGAGTACTACGACTATATAAGATTGAGTCTCTAAATGAAGTAAACGTATCAAGCAGGGAACATAAAAGGATTAACAATTAATCAATATATTTGGGATCTTGTCTCGAAGTAAAAGGGCTTTAATCAATTAATTTATATAAACGCATCCCTTATAGGGTGCTCTAAAAATTGAAAGGTAAAAACTTTTGACTTTGAAACCAATCTTTCACAATTATAAAGTTATTCTTCCTCCTTCACTAAATAATACTAGCCCCATAGGTTGCATTCCAAACATTTATCATCTCTCAACACTCACGTTTTATGGTCGTGCACTTCTTTGTAGGGTAATGTAGATTGAATCTACAAACACACAACAACAATAACCAAACGGATTGAATTCAGAAACAAACTTTTATTATTTCGTGAACAACCAAGAAAACCCTAGGAGGCGTCTTGTAGAGTCTTAAATATGAAAGAAAAGATAACCTACTGGGCCAGCAGTCCCAAAATGGGCTGGCTACAAAATGAAAATAACAAATGCTGAAAATAAATAACACAAAAACTTAAAATGCTGTTTTGACACACTAAACGACTTCAAATGCCCAAAAACCCTCGTATGTCACAGCAAAGCGATGAGTTCAATTCGAAATGCTCGCTACCTTTCCAAAATGGGGTTATGGGCCCAAAACGGACACCAAACGCAAAAGTTACATCAATTTATTTGAAAGCTGACCTTCCAACCGTTCCATGTGTGCCAATGCCTGTTCCTCCACATAAACCTCATCATTCTCCCCGAGATCAATGGGATTCGCCCTTGAATCAGAACCGGCAGCACTATCTCCCACGTTGTTTCCATGGTATGGCAAAAGATGCTTTACATTAAACACATCAGAAGTCCGTATATGGGAAGGAAGTCAAAGGCGATAGGCGTTGGGGTTGATCTTCTCCACAATTTCCACTGGACCAATGGTACGAGGTGATAACTTCGAATGCTAATAAGATGGCACTTGATCCTTAGTCAGTACCGCCCAAACATAATCCCCAACGTCAAACTCAACAGGACGTCGATGCCGATCAGCCGCCTCTTTATACTTACGGTTGGACTCTAGCAGATTAGCTCGTGTTTCCTCGTGAACTTGTTGCAAACTATAAACAAAATCAACAGCTGTCCCATGCAGCCGAGTCTTAGAGGGCAGAGCCAATAAATCAACAGGGCTGCGGGGCAGAATACTATACACAACCTGGAACGGACTGAAACCGGTGCTTCTATTTCTAGCATGATTATACGCAAACTCTGCCTGACTAAGCCGCTGATCCCATGAGCGTAGATTATCCCCAGCCAAGCACCGCAACAAGTCAACCAAAGAACGATTAACTACCTCTGTTTGCCCATGAGCGACGTGTTAACTGACTTCCATAAACTCCGCCAAAAGTGACCGATGAACCTCGTGTCTTTGTCAGACACGATGGAAGTGGGCAACCCATGCAACCGATAAATCTCTCTGAAAAATAGCTGAGAAACCTTGACAGCATTAGTGGTGCGCTTGCAGGGAATGAAGTGCACCATTTTAGAAAAACGATCTACCACCACAAAGATGGAAGCATTACCACGTTGTGTGCGCGGTAAACCCAGGACAAAATCCATGCTAATATCAGTCCACGGAGCTGAAGGTACTGGTAAGGGTCGATAAAGACCAGCATTTGTGGCTTTCCCCTTTGCCACGTGGCACACCCTGCATCGTGAGACAAACTTCTCCACTTCACGACGCATAGTAGGCCAGAAAAATGAAGCGCTAATCAAAGCCAAAGTACGATCTCGCCCAACATGACCTTCACCATGAAACTCAATCAATTTCAAACGAAGGCTGCAATCTGGTATACACAACTGAACACCTCTAAACACATACCCATCCTCTAATAGAAAAGAGGAATGGGGTCTCTGCAGTAAACTGTGATAGATGTGGCCAAACTAAGGGTCATCAGCATAAAGAGAGACGAAGGTCTCAAACCCGGTAACCGCTACCTGTAGCCGCGCTAATAACCCATGCTGCCGACTGAGCGCATCGACCACACGATTAGAAGAACCAGCCTGATGTTTAATGACAAAGTTGAACTGCTGCAAAAAGGCAACCCATGATGCATGACGAGCAGATACAGACTCCTGGCTTGACAAATGCTTGAGACTCCTGGCTTGACATGCTTGAGGGCTTCATGATCACTGTATAAGACAAATTCTCGCTGAAACAGATAATGTCGCCAATGGTGAATGGCCTAAACAACAACATAAAGCTCTGCGTCGTAAGTGTTATACTTGCCACGAGCCCCTGCCAACTTCTGACTGAAATAAGCTACTAGTTTTCCTTCCTGACTGAGGACAGCTCCAATACCCAATTTANGAATGTACTTTAATTATTATTATTTTTTATTAAGTTTACACATTATTATATGTTTTTGTTCGTTTTAAATGTCAAAAAAAAAAAACTTGTATTTGTAACCTTGCTTGAGCTCACTTGAAAACTAAAACAAATAATAATAATAATAATAATAATAATAATAATAATAATAAAGACTTGAGAAGCTAATACCTTAACTTGTTGGGAAATAAAATGGATTGATGTTATATATGTGACACGATATGAAATATATGATTGCAAAAAAACAACAAGATAAAAAGCAAAGATTTAACTGGCAAAGGAATGGAATATTTTATTCCATTGATTAATACAGAGAAAATAAATATAATAATTGTGATTATACAATTATTTTATATTTCGATAATACCAAATTTGTTCAAAGAGTCTACTATTTATAGGGGTACATGACAAACTCTAAAAATACCACAAAGATGGAAACAAGATAAAAAAATCACGTGTAATAGAGGAAATAATTTTTTCTAATAAAAATGCTGGTAATAAAGGAATTAAGGAAATAATATTTTTTAAATAAAAGTGTGGGGAATAATAGAAGCAATTTTTTTTCCAAAAAATTTAACCTAATTTGTTTTTAAAAAAAATAAAAAACCAAACAATCTCCATATCAACGAACGAAGCTTCAAAATTTCTCCATATGAAAAAATAAATTCGACTGCAACAAAAAAACTTGAACTCTTCAACAAGAACCAAACTTTCTCAAATACAAAAATACTCATCTTCCATAATATCCAACCTACATGAACCCAAACACTAAGTTTCTCAAAATTCACAAAGTATTAGAAAATTATCAAACAATGTCAAAGCACATCCTGTAGCAAAATCAACTCTCAATGCTTTCATAGAAAGCCCCTAGTCTCAACACCTTCAAAAAGGTTGAAAACATGAGCAACCGAATCAGCATCCACGTACCTATCTCCAAGGGGTCTATCTCTAGCAATTGAATATGATGAACCTAGTTAAGTCCCAAAGGTACAGCACCAAACCGAATATCAACCACGATAAAAAATCTATGTTGACTTTCCTTCACAAAATTTCCCCTACTAAGCAAAATGTATAATTGTATCCTTCTGCCCTCCAATACAACGCGAACACCCTTTCGAATCCTTAAGACTCCACCTCCTCTAAAGAACATGTACCTTTTTGAATAAAAATACTCAATGAAATGATATTCTTCTTCAAGTATGGAATATGTAGAACACGATCAAATGTTCTACATGTTCCATTCTCCAGCATCAACTTCAAAGACCCATGCCAGCTATCCAACAAAATTCGTTATTACCCAAGATAACGATAAATTGCATCATCATTTCATATGCTTCAAACAAACCCCCATTTGGGACACATATGGGACGCACAAGCTGTATCCAAAACTCTCTACACATCAAGTTTGGATTCATGTCAGAAATCGTAAAAACATCTATGTTGGTCTCATCTGAAATATTTGATTGTTTTCTATGATTTGCAGTCAAATTAATTTTTGTTCTGCAATTTGTTACGATCCCTCTTAATATGTCATTTCTTCTTGTATTAATAACAAACTTGATTACAGAAATTTGACATCGACTTACCCCTTCTCTAATCATCATAAACAACAAGGCCTTCTCTATCTCTGGCATTGTATCCAACCAGATGCTTTATGTTTTTTTTTTTAATTTGAATATAAGGTATTATACGCATCTTCAATGGTGGGAGTACTACGACTATATAAGATTGAGTCTCTAAATGAAGTAAACGTATCAAGCAGGGAACATAAAAGGATTAACAATTAATCAATATATTTGGGATCTTGTCTCGAAGTAAAAGGGCTTTAATCAATTAATTTATATAAACGCATCCCTTATAGGGTGCTCTAAAAATTGAAAGGTAAAAACTTTTGACTTTGAAACCAATCTTTCACAATTATAAAGTTATTCTTCCTCCTTCACTAAATAATACTAGCCCCATAGGTTGCATTCCAAACATTTATCATCTCTCAACACTCACGTTTTATGGTCATGCACTTCTTTGTAGGGTAATGTAGATTGAATCTACAAACACACAACAACAATAACCAAACGGATTGAATTCAGAAACAAACTTTTATTATTTCATGAACAACCAAGAAAACCCTAGGAGGCGTCTTGTAGAGTCTTAAATATGAAAGAAAAGATAACCTACTGGGCCAGCAGTCCCAAAATGGGCTGGCTACAAAATGAAAATAACAAATGCTGAAAATAAATAACACAAAAACTTAAAATGCTGTTTTGACACACTGAACGACTTCAAATGCCCAAAAACCCTCGTATGTCACGGCAAAGCGATGAGTTCAATTTGAAATGCTCGCTACCTTTCCAAAATGGGGTTATGGGCCCAAAACGGACACCAAACGCAAAAGTTACATCAATTTATTTGAAAGCCGACCATCCAACCGTTCCATGTGTGCCAATGCCTGTTCCTCCACATAAACCTCATCATTCTCCCCGAGATCAATGGGATTCGCCCTTGAATCAGAACCGGCAGCACTATCTCCCACGTTGTCTCCATGGTATGGCAAAAGATGTTTTACATTAAACACATCAGAAGTCCGTATATGGGAAGGAAGTCAAAGGCGATAGGCGTTGGGGTTGATCTTCTCCACAATTTCCACTGGACCAATGGTACGAGGTGATAACTTCGAATGCTAATAAGATGGCACTTGATCCTTAGTCAGTACCGCCCAAACATAATCCCCAACGTCAAACTCAACAGGACGTCGATGCCGATCAGCCGCCTCTTTATACTTACGGTTGGACTCTAGCAGATTAGCTCCTGTTTCCTCGTGAACTTGTTGCAAACTACAAACAAAATCAACAGCTGTCCCATGCAGCCGAGTCTTAGAGGGCAGAGCCAATAAATCAACAGGGCTGCGGGGCAGAATACTATACACAACCTGGAACGGACTGAAATCGGTGCTTCTATTTCTAGCATGATTATACGCAAACTCTGCCTGACTAAGCCGCTGATCCCATGAGCGTAGATTATCCCCAACCAAGCACCGCAACAAGTCAACCAAAGAACGATTAACTACCTCTGTTTGCCCATGAGCGACGTGTTAACTGACTTCCATAAACTCCGCCAAAAGTGACCGATGAACCTCGTGTCTTTGTCAGACACGATGGAAGTGGGCAACCCATGCAACCGATAAATCCATGCTAATATCAGTCCACGGAGCTGAAGGCACTGGTAAGGGTCGATAAAGACCAGCATTTGTGGCTTTCCCCTTTGCCACGTGGCACACCCTGCATCGTGAGACAAACTTCTCCACTTCATGACGCATAGTAGGCCAGAAAAATGAAGCGCTAATCAAAGCCAAAGTACGATCTCGCCCAACATGACCTTCACCATGAAACTCCTCAATCAATTTCAAACGAAGGCTGCAATCTGGTATACACAACTGAACACCTCTAAACACATACCCATCCTCTAATAGAAAAGAGGAATGGGGTCTCTGCAGTAAACTGTGATAGATGTGGCCAAACTAAGGGTCATCAGCATAAAGAGAGACGAAGGTCTCAAACCCGGTAACCGCTACCTGTAGCCGCGCTAATAACCTATGCCGCCGACTGAGCGCATCTACCACACGATTAGAAGAACCAGCCTGATGTTTAATGACAAAGTTGAACTGCTGCAAAAAGGCAACCCATGATGCATGACGGGCAGATACAGACTCCTGGCTTGACAAATGTTTGAGGGCTTCATGATCACTGTATAAGACAAATTCTCGCTGAAACAGATAATGTCGCCAATGGTGAATGGCCTAAACAACAGCATAAAGCTCTGCGTCGTAAGTGTTATACCTGCCACGAGCCCCTGCCAACTTCTGACTGAAATAAGCTACTAGTTTTCCTTCCTGACTGAGGACAGCTCCAATACCCAATTTAGAGGCATCACAATGTAATGCAAAAAGTTTTGTGAAATCAGGCAACGCAAGTATCGGGGCTGAAGTCAGACGCTCCTTAATGATCAAAAACGCCTTCTCAGCCTCGGGTGTCCACTGAAACTTACTCTCCTTCATGCAATCAGTAATGGGAGACATGATGGTGCTAAAGTGCTGAATAAATCGTCGATAAAACGATGCTAAATCGTGGAAACTCCGCACATCAGAAACTGACTGTGGACGCGGCCACTGCCGAATCGCATCAACCTTAGCTGCATTCATCGTTACCCCACCGGCTGACACAACATACCCCAAAAACAAAACACTATCGGTATAGAACACGCACTTCTTAGTGGCTGCAAAGAACTTCTCCTTGCGTAAAGCATTAAGGACTTTCCTTAGATGCACACCATGAGACTCCTCCGACCCACTGTACACCAATATATCATCGAAGTATACAACAACGTACTTACTAATAAATGGTCGAAGTGCTTAGTTCATCACCCGCATGAACGTGCTCGGTGCATTGGATAGTCCAAACGGCATAACTAGCCACTAAAATAATCCCTCCCGTGCCTTAAATGCTGTCTTCCACTCATCACCAGGACAGACTCTTATCTAATGGTAACCACTTTTCAAGTCCAGTTTGGTAAACACAGTTGACCTACTGATCAAGCAAGTCATCTAGCCTCGGTATCGGAAAGCGATAACGAACTGTTATTTTGTTGATGGCCCTGCTATCTATACACATCCAATAACTCCCATCTTTTTTTGGCATTAGGAGTGCGAGGATTGCACACGGGTTGAGGCTCTCTCTGATGTACCCTTTTTGCACCAACTCCTCTACTTGTCTACTCAACTTCTCATGTTCCACTGGGCTCATTCAATAATGTGGGCGATTAGGCAATGATGCATCCGGTACCAAATCAATGTAATGTTGCATATCCTGCAAAGGTAGAAGACCCTGTGGAAGGTCATCCGAAAACACATCATGAAACTCAGACACCAAGGCGGCAGCTTTGGGGTGAAGACCCGTCCCCTCGACTGTCATAGGAACTGTCGACACTCCTATCGTCTCAGTTCCCACTAACAACAGTACAACACCTTCTGCCAGCATCTCATGCACAAATAAAGATCGGGAAAGTAGATTACTATTGTCCCCTGCTGAAGACAGACACTGCGTATCTTTGGAGGGTAGTAGTACAATCTTTTTACCCGAAAAGGTGATTGTATATGCATTTAGACACCCTTCATGGCACATGTCCCTATCAAACTGCCATGGACGACCCAACAACAAATGACACGCATCCATCGGCACCACATCACACCAAACACTATCACGATACACACTGCTAATAGAAAAAGATACCAGCACACTGCTAGTAACACGAATTTCATTACCTCATCTCAAACATGCTAGGCTATAGGGAGCAGGATGAGGTTTGGTGCTTAACTGCAGCTCCTGCACGATCGCTTCGGATATCACATTTTCGCAACTACCCGAATCAATGATGAACCTACACACCTTTCCTCCAATGGTACACGTAGACAGAAAGATATTGTTTCGCTGCAGATCCTCAAACGACCCCTTAGGCGTAAGCCACGCCCGTCGGACCACCAAAAGAGGCCCCGTGTCACCTGTATGCACAATTTCAGCCTCTTCTTCTTCATTCTCCACATGAACAGGATCGTTAACGTCGGCTTGTATTGTCCCTCCAATGAACAAACCTAGGCGTGGCTGCCCATGAAATGGACAGTCCTTCCTCAAATGACCAAAACCACCACAACCAAAACACTCACTTCCACGCCCTTGTCCACCAGGAGGAGCCCAGCCACTCGAATTAGCGGTTGGAGGAACCACTGGCCGAGTGTTCCGATCAACGCCCCGACCCCCAGATGTAAAGGATTGGGACGGACCAGATGTGGGATTTGGGGCAAATTGTCGACCCCCACCTCCAGATGGACCACCAGAATGCCTACTACAGAACGACGTTGTTGTTGATTTTCAGCCTGAAGTGCTCGCTGGCGAGCCTCAGAAACAGATACCGGCGAGAACATATTTAGGACGTCGAGCAAATTCAATCGTAGTCCACCAATATAGCGCGCTACCAACTGGTTTTCTGATTCTCCCACATCATTTCACGCTATCAGTTGGTAAAACTCTATGGAATAAGCATCTACAGATCGATTGCCTTGTCTTAAATTCTGTAAGCACTGATACAAAGTCCTGGAATAATTAAAGGGAAGAAACGCTGCCTTCAACTGTTTCTTCATTTTTTTTCCCACGACTGGATTTTCGCCTTACCCTGACGGATCCGGTTTTGCTTCAATTGCTGCCACCACACAGTAGCATGACCACGTAGACGGGTCGCCACTAAAGGTACCCTTTTATTGTCGGGCACTTCTTTGTAATCTAAGATCTCCTCTACTGCCGCTAGCCAATCGAGGAATTCATCTGCCTCAATTTCACCGTGAAATTCAGGTATATCAACCTTGAATCCGGATTCCCATCGCTGAAACGCGTCTTGCTGTTGCACATGAGGCTGTTGAACACGATCACCACGTGCCTCTGACAAGGTCTCCTCATCCGACCTCTCCCCTAATTCAGATCCACCTCCACCAACACTCACTAGGGCACGACGTGGAGGAGCAGGAGGTGTTCCATTCTGCACAACCTCTGTTGCCCACGTCATGAATTGTTAAAATCGGATTGTCAACGCCTCAACTTGATTACGCAGGTCTGCAACTTCATCAATATGGCCACCACGATCACCACGTCCTCTCCCACGCACCATGCTCTGATACCAAAATGATGTAGATTGAATCTACAAACACACGACAACAATAACCAAATGGATTGAATTCAGAAACAAACTTTTATTATTTCGTGAACAACCAAGAAAACCCTATGAGGCATCTTGTAGCGTCTTAAATATGAAAGAAAAGATAACCTAGTGGGCCAGCAGTCCCAAAATGGGCTGGGCTACAAAATGGAAATAACAAATGCTGAAAATAAATAACACAAAAACTTAAAATGCTATTTTGACACACTAAACGACTTCAAACGCTTGCTACCTTTCCGAAATGGGGTTATGGGCCCAAAACGAACACCAAACGCAAAAGTTACATCAATTTCTTTGAAAGCCAACCATCCAACCGTTCCATGTATGCCAATGCCTGTT
>NW_019236235.1:78860-82104 GCF_002742605.1 Olea europaea var. sylvestris
GTTAAAATTTGTTGAAACAACAAAGAGTGGAACAAAGTCAAAAGAAGCAAATTAAGCAAGGCATCAAAAGCATTTTTCAAAATTTTATAATGCCGAAATAGTAAAGTCAAGCTAAGGACTTTAAACAAAGCGCTTATTGGAAGGTAACCCAATCTTCCTTCCTTTTTATTTAATATGCTTTTTAGTCATATGATAATTTAGAGATTTTGACCATTATTTTCATATCCGTAATAGTACGTAAAGAAAGCCTATATCCAAGTTGTTCAAGAATAGTGACGTTGAGCTTCTTGACCCTTTGACTTAGGATTAGTCAATTCTATTTCTCGATGGGGGTAAGGAAGGGATATAACTTAGCTTTTCATTAATGTTTTGATTTTGATTTTCATTATTATTTTCATTTCTATTCAAATTTAGGGACTCATCAACCATTTGTCATTTTCCCCTTAAGTCCTTGAGATTTAGTTAGTTTATTAGATGTTTGAACTAAATAGAACTTGTTACAGATATTTGATGTTAAATGTTTTATCTAATGGTATTTTTGCAGGAACATGATGTCGCATAACACTTAAATCAACAATGATCATAAAGACAACAGGAAGCAATAGGAATAGCTTTCTATTGAATTTCACGTGCATGTCAGGGAAGTATTTTCTTCAATTTCTTTCCCACCCTATTATATGCAGATTTAGGATATAAGATATTGATGACGATGTCTAATTTAAGTTTGGGGGTGGAACGCATGAGTTTTCTTTTATTTTATGTGTTATTGTATATGTTATATTTCTTTAGATAAGAATATTTCTTTTGATTATTTCTTTAGATATTACAAAAAAAAATTGAAAATATTTTCTTTTTATGTGCTTATGTGAGCTAGTTAGTTGACTATTAATGAGAAATATATTAAATTATGAATTAATCTATAAATGGCTTGCATGCTTAAGTTATTTTATTTATTTATTTTTTTTTTTACTTTTTCATGAGGAGTTTGATATATATTAAGCACGTGAATTAAGTTAAGGACTGTGTAGGAATAAGTTGATTTCATAATTGGATAGGGTTGATATAGTAGTAGACCTTAGATGTTAAACCCAAAACCACTATATTCTACATTTTTAGCCCAAATTTAGACTTAGTTTGGGAGAATTTCACTGTTGTAGGAAGATGTTGAGATAAACGGGGATTCCATGCATGAAATTTAAAATTTTGTGTTGATTGTCTAAAGTATTGAAGTTGAGTGAAAGTCTCAAGATAGAAGTAAGTTTACTCGAATAGGTGTTTAATGAGGGACAGTGCACAAATAAAAAAAATATATTTTTTGTTGGAAAATTTCTCTTCGTAGCCTTTATGACTCAAGTTATTAACCCTGTTGTCCCAAAGTCAACTAACTTGGGAGTCATCGGCCTAAAACTCGTTAAAAGGGTTATTTAGAAAGGTTAAGGGAGAGAATGCTGCACATAAAAAAATGTCGAAATAAAAATTAAATAAATAGAGCAAGCAAAAAAAGTAGCTCATGAGATTGAAAACTATGCCCTAGTTAAGTCACAAATAAGTTAAGGAAATTTAACTTTTGATAGGGACTATTAGCCTAGTTAAGTCATGGAGATTGAAGCAATCAAAATAAAGGAGAGTCCTTGTTTATTGACATATTAAGCTGCAATGGGTAAGATTTACCTAAAGTAGAAAGGTGAGGATAGTATAAAAATCAACCTTAGATCACACACTTGAAAATAGCGAAAAGAACAAGTTTGGGGTTGTATGAATCTTATGAGTAAGAACAAGAACATATTTGACTATTAAAGGTCGGGAATGGAACGACTTATGAATTCATGATGCTATACTTAATTCTTCACACACACGTCGACTTTACATTGGAAAGTAGACTTTGATTTCTGTATTGTGATCTTGAAGTTGTGCTTAGATTTAATATCATGATTTCAATTCTAAGACAAAATATTAGGTTAGCTAGCTAAATATTTTTTTCATGCTTGCATGTTTGTTGTAAGTTAGGTTATGATTTTGTTTAAGGATAAACAAATGTTCAAGTTTGGGGGTTTGATAAGTGTATTTTATACACTTGTTCGGGGTTTTAAATAATGATATTTTATAGTTTTTTTGATGAAATATAACTTAATTCATGTTATATAGTGTCAAATAGATAAAACTTAATGTTTGATGAAGAAATGTTACAATACCAAAATCAATATCCACTTTTTCAATGTGAAATTGATGTGTTAAATAGTCAACCACTAATTTACAAGTTGGTTCAATTCCCAATCCTTTGTGATCAAATATATCATTTCATCTCTTGTATGATTCACACGCCATCAATTTTATTCTTTTCACTTGTTCACAATGCGTAATCTAAGATTGATTTTTTCATGATTATCCTCATCCTCTCTAGTTTAAGTGGACGTCATTAGTTGCAAGTCAACACATCTATGAGCAAAGATTCTCCAATTATTTCATTGGTTATACCTTCAAGATTCAACTAGGCTAATACTTCATCAAAAGTCAAATTCCACAAACAAATGTTTGAGACTTAGCCAAGACATTTTAGCTCTCGTTTGACCCCCATTAATTTTCATTTCATTACATTCCTTTTTTTCTCATATTTTCAACCACACAATCTTACATAAAATAACATTACATGTAAATCAAAAAAATTTCCTTCTTTTTCAGCTACTCAATTTCAAAAAAATATTATTCTACCCATTTTCATTTCTACAAAATGGGGGTCAAACGAGGGCTTAATCACACATTCTTCAAAAATTTACTATTTAAAAACTCATTCTTTCCAAAAAAAAAATTTGTCAAACGGACTTAGTATGCTGATTGAATGGAAATGAATATCACAATATTAAGCCACCGTTTGGTTTAACTAAAAATCATATTTTTGGTTGATTACGATAAAAGTTAAAATATGTTGTTGAGAAGTTAATAAAATTTATGAATTTCATAAAATATGTGGTGGAAAATGAGTTTGAGGAAAAATAAATTTTAGAAAATAGGGGTCCAACAAGGATAAGAAAAAGAAAAATACGAGGCATTTGTTCATTTGGTTATGTTACATGTATACAATGATTTACATACACATAATGTGGTAACATATGATTGTGTCAGAATTGTTTTATCCAAAAAAAAAAAAAAAAACTTTCATACTTTTTTTGACACTTCTTCTGCATGTAAACCATAATGTAATTTAATTATGTATAAGTAGTATTATTCTTTTTCGTTATTTAGTCGA
>NW_019236235.1:83439-90845 GCF_002742605.1 Olea europaea var. sylvestris
TTTAATCGTTTGACTTCCCTAACTCCTAGTTTCCTAAAAGTAGACAAAGCCATTAAGTTTGCACTTGTACCTAGTGAAATAGGTTAAGTGAAACTCCCTAGGTCCTTGAGTTTTGGTGACAATTTATTTTGTAGTTTTGCATTGCTCTCTTAGATCAATGGTTCTTCCTAGTCTGGAAGCTTTCTTTTCTTAGATTGTCCTTTAACAACCTGGCATACATCGAGATCTGTCAGATTGCATCGACGAATGGAATGTTGATGTGGATCTTTTCAGCATATCTGAGAACTTCTTGAATTGATCATCGAGCTTTCTCTTTTGCAGTCTTTGTAGAAAAGATAGTGGTGGCACAATTCTTTAGTAGGAGTGGTTTCCTTAATCTTTAGATCCTATGATGCTCTTTCTGTCACTGCTTCTTTTTTCTACTTAGATTCCTCTAATTTCTTCTCAAACGTAGTATGTACATTTTCTTTTGTAGCAACTGGTCTCTTTACATTAATCTTTGATCGTTAAACTCCATTATGGATAGTTTTGCCTCAATCTATTCTTCCTCCACCTTCTGTTTGGGATTTGTCTCTGTCACTGGACAATGCTCTTGGTAGTCTCTCTGAAAGTGCTTTAGCTATTTTTCCATATGATTTTCGAAGTTCTTTATGGTAGCTTCCTAAACTTACAAATTCTTCACATGTGTTAGGTAAACATCTCCACTAACAAGATCTTCCAACGAAGATTTATTTTTCAGTTTGCTAAAAAACTTGACAGTATAATCTGCTATGGTGCAATTCGAGCTCCCTTATTGTTGCTCCATCGGGATTTTGGGCGATCTCCTCCAGCATGGGTAGTAAGTGTTAGGATTTTGATTGTGTTGCCATCTTTAAAAATTTCGAGCATAATTTATATCCTCGACTGACTGAGCAAAAGGACAATCTACTGCATAGTTAATACTCTCATGATGGAACTTCACAATGTTTGCATTTTGGTCTTGTTGTTTGAGTTTCACTCAACTGATCTACTATTTGTACCAATGATGCCAACTTTGCTGATATTTCTATAAAAAAGTCAACTTCGAATACCCTAGCAAATTTCTTTCCACTCATTATTTCAGTAGGTCAAAATGCACTATTGAATGCCAAATCCTTCATGATTTGGTAGACTTGATTTGCGGTTCTTTTTATGATAAAACCTTGCATACAGAGTCTACATTAACCCTGCTTATCGGATTCAAACTAATGTAAAAATATTGTACCTGTAGCTACTTCTGCCATCCATGTCATGGGTATTGGCGGAGCAAACTCTTGCATTGTTCTCAAGCTTTTGAATAACACTTGGAATGTGGTAATCTCATTCCTCAACTTTGTAATCCTTTTCGGTAGGAAATGTTTGTTTAGGAATTTTTGACTCAAGCTGTTTCAAGAAGTGATGCTTTGAGGTGGGAAAGTATCTAACCATTCCCCTGCCGTAAATCTCAATTTGCATGGGAAAAGTTGCAGTTTGATTGTGTAACACCCCAAATTTTCATAAATCATGAAGTGTTACCAAAATTTTACTTTTCTTTATATTTTAAAGGTGGAACGATAAAAACAAATTTCTTTAATAATAAAATACTAAAATATCCTTAAATTTAAACTAAATATAAAAAACTGTATCTTGAAAAAAAAAATCAACTAGCTAATTAAATAACAAGACTTTGAAACAAATTTAACTAATTAATGAATTTAAAGACAAAATCAATTTTATTATTATTTTTTTTATACTTTCTGTTTGAGAATCCACTAGACCATTCACATCACATCTCACCACTGTTCCAATTGATCCGAGCTATACTGTAAAATTTTGTAGGAGTAAGTATTTAAATACCCAGTAAAATACATGCATTTTCCATACACAATTACATATAACAAATAAATAAATACTTCATATCACTCTTCCCTTATGGAGTATATCTTGAACACCCATATTCTCGGAACCCGAAGCATTAAAAATAATCGCTCTTTCTTTGGTTCGAGCCCCTTTGATGTTAACCAAAATATTTTGTAAATTAGAATTTTGATTTTTTTTTGAAACATATAAAAATATAATGGGAAGTAACTATTCATATAAACTTAGGCAATTATGGAGAAATTCAATTTTTTGAAAGCATTAGAGATAATTAAGCTAATACAGGTTGAACAACAGTGAAAGGAAAATGTGTTTGGTCTAGCCAATGTCTACTAAAAATTTTGAAATTTTTACTACCACATATAAAAATTTGGGATCTCGACGATAACGTTTGAAGCATGAAAATATTGCCCAATATGCTGGACAGAAAACTCAAATTTGACACGACGCAGTTTACTAAAACTGGCATAACTTTATCTCTAGATAATATTTTAAGGTAATTCCAAATGCTACTATTAGAAGACTCATAGAATTTTCAAATGCTACTAATTTCACTTTAAAGTATGCACAGTAGCCCAATTTATACCATTTTCAATTAGGAAGACAGAATTTGAATTTTAAGTTCAGCAATAAATAAACTTCAGGCATAGTCATTTCAACATTTCAAAATTATGGTTGACATTAAATGTATAAAACTAGACGAAATAGACATTTAAATGTTTCTAAAAGTGTGATTTAGTCATTCATAATAGATTTACACGAATTGAAAATTTTACGAGGAAGTTGAAAGCTTTTCAAATCACCGAGCACTTGCCACTATGCCAAACCGCGGCCATGCCTTGAGTCAATCTGTGAGATTATAGTGGGGGTGAGTACTACAAGTAATACTTTGTAGGAAGGCACTAGAGTAAATGATAAAATACATATACGTTTTCAAAATGCAAACTTTGGTCATTTGTGTCATCGTCAATCTCTTTCTCTTATTTGAACCATAAAAAACAGTGCTTCCTTCATGAGCAACACAATAATATGTCACCTTCAATCTCTTTCTCTTATTTGAGCCACCAAACGGTGCCTTCTTCATGAGTAATACAATAATACGTTTAATGCAAAACATATAATTCTTATACCACTTACAAAAGTACCGAGAACACCTCTACCTCAAATACTTGGAGTTTGAATATCCTTTCGTGTCCAACAAAAAATAAAATGCAGCGTACTTTGGCCTCTTCTTCAAAACTTTTTTCAGATTTAAAGGCCCCTTGTTTCTATGGAAAAGGGGCAAAATAATTTTACGTAAGAGTATAGTAGTTTGGGAGAGAAAATGTGACTTTAGAGGTTATTGGAGATTTTGTTTTTCAAATGCAAGATGATAATGTAATTCACATGTATTTTGTACAAGAATGAAGTTGTGAAATTATTTTTCAAACACAAAAGAATAATGTCAATTGCAGTAACCAAATGGGAGTAAAAACAAATGGTGAGTAGGATATTAATTTTGTGCGGTGAAGTTATAATATTGTAGGTTACTTTCAAATGAAAAGGCAACAATTTTATGGCAATTGGAATTAACCACCATGAGTTAATGGGTTTTTAAATCAATTATAAAGTAAACGTTATTGGCTATGGTTATAAATTCTAAATTGCACCATTAATTAAGGTTAATGTTATTGTTATAGAATTCAAATGAAAGTTTTTCTTATTATTATTTTATTAGTTTTATATCAATAAAATATAAAATTTAGATTACATTTCTTTCTATCGAGGTAACTCGGATATAAATTGTTCAATATCATTTTTTTCTTGAGCTGAAATTATTTTATTTATATGAGCTACAAAATGAGTATAATATTTGATAAATTTTATCAACTTTTAAAATACTTAAATATTCGACCCAAATAGTTTACGTTAAATTCTAAAAGTATCATAGGCAAGGTAAATCTTTTATGCAAATAAGTGGGTCGAGTTTGCCACTTCAACCTTCAGACTTTTAATGTGACGACAAATCTCGAAATTGACTATTTTATTTATTGAATGACCAATATTAAGTTTAGGGTAGCGACATAATAAATATAATTCAAATTATTTTCGAGTCCTATTAGAAAATTTTATTTTAAAACGACACAACAAATTTTTTTTCGACTCGAAAATTTTATTTTAAAACGACACAACAAATTTTTTTTCCTCGGCGCTACAATATCAATGACCAAACGGCATACCCATCTTATGTCCTCTTCAATTCTTGTAGGATTTCATATCTTCTTCTAAAGAACTCGAAGGTCCACTGGCAATTCATGCATATTTAATGGAATACATAAAAGCATAAGGAAACAGATGACTTGCACATAAGTATCTTACCTTGATAGATCAAAAGAATTATTGAAGGAAAATTTTTATTGCACATTCCAACCTCTCCTAAATTTCTTTGCTTTGGATATTTATTTAATTGGTATCTTGTTTTCTGATTTCAAAAGAACAATTGGGATGGTTACTTTTTCTGAATTAAAAGATTTGCTTTAGGTAGTATCATGTGATATTTTAATTAATCGTTTGAATCAATTTATACAATTCAATATTTTAAAGGAATATTTTGTTGATTTGGAAGGAGTGAAATTCTACATTTATTAATATTATTGAATAATATTATGTGGATATTGTTAAAGAATAAAAAAAAATTATAGATTTCGGTGTGAATATTGTATTATTACTCTTGGAAGAGTATAAATTTAGAATCAATTTTTTTAGAAGAATATTAGATTATTCTATCATTATTCCATAAGGAATTATTTTTGTTGCATGTAAAAAGGCACAAGTTATGATATTACAATATATTGAAAAATATTATATTATTGCTCCTGAAGAGCCTAAATTTATAAGTTTTTAATTCTCGAGTAATATCATTTTGTGCTCCTAAAGTAGTACAATTTTCGATAAATATCATAAGTTGAAAAAATATTTTTTTTTTCTAGTGTCTCATACACAAATACTTTGTTTAACTTTCTTTGCTAAGTTAAGAAAAAAATTAATCATTTTGATGAAAAGTGACTGTGAATTATCAATTCATAAACAAAAAAAAGAAAAAGAAAAAGGCTCTGATTATATGCAAATTCTTTCATTAATCAGTATTGATTATTATTATTTTTTATTAAATTATTATATTTGGTGCAAAATATTATGAATGAATTATTGTGTTCTTTTGAGTGTATTCAAAAGAAAATGAAAGAAATTATATATTTGAAACTCATGACAATAGAATTTGCTTGGAAAAGAAAAAAATTTGCCTCGACTTAAGATCAAAGGGCATTGATAAGTGCATTTTTGCACCCTTGTTAGATACTTTAAAAAGCTAATTATTGATTAAAAAGGAACGAAATTCTACTAAAAATTATGTAATTATTGCTTTTATGGGTAAAAATCACCAAAGAATATTTAATCCACTTTTTCAAAAATCATCTTCAAAAATCAACCAAAATGGGGGTTTTATCTCTTCTCTTGCATTTAATCCACGTTTTCTCTAAATTTGTAATGAATGCTATGAACCTTCTTCCTTTGTACCAAATATATAAAATGGGCTAGTTATTTTGTGTTGAGATTTATGGTCATAGCTTGACCTAGATTTCATTGATTTTCAATGTTTGCATTTTTGATGTTAAATTACTTACGTTCACATGTTTTTACTATTGTTGTTATTGCATTTTTATTTATATGGTCAATAGATGATTGTGTTTAGTATTTGTACATCATTCAAGAGAAAGATTGTATATTTTAGATCAAATAGCAGAAACTTTAGGTTTAATTTTGCTCGGGAGAGATAATTAGCTAAATTTGAAAAATTGGGTGTAACATCGTAAATGAGTAATTTGTTATTGGTTTGAACAGAAATTAATTAGGTTACAGTTAAGCGAACCCATGAATTTCAACCACGTTTTCCTCCAAAATTTCTTAAGTGTTTATACTTTATTATTTTGTAGATTTTTAGTTTATTTTTCCTTATTTTCAAATCATAATTTTAAGTGTGTGTGTTGTTTTTTTGATTGTTAGGATTAAATTAGTCAAAGTTATCTAATCAAAAGTTAACATTCCTCGATGGATTGACTTGGACTCAAAAGTCCATTTTGTTATTTGAACGCGATTCATGCACTTGAGGTTTGCACTTTCTTAGAAAATAAAAATGTATATTCCTCATAATAAATTTGTAGTTTCAAATGTGTGTTACGGTTATTTTTTGGGCCCACATAAAATCCTATCAATATATATATATATATATATATATACTCCAGCCGCAGCCCTTCTTTTGTGATTTTTTGATTCCAAATTCAGCCCCCTTTTTTGCCAAGCTGCCGTCTCCAATTAATTTTCATCTATCCTCCCCTCTTCTCCTTTTATTTTTGCCAGCATGTGTATTTATATTAGTGGTAACCTAGCCCACAATGTTTGACTTTCAAAAAGATTCCAATTGCTCTCCAATTTTCTTTCAATGGCCACTTTCATCCACGTACTTTAAATATTGCCATTTTTGCCCACTTTTCTCTTCTTTCCTTCACTTCCTTTTAATCCATGAGAATTCACCTATTAAACGTAAGACACAACAATTTAGAACATATTTTGCTAAAAGATTATCAAATATCGTTATTTTAGAACCCCGAATAAGTGTATAAAATACACTTATCTTGGTAATTTAGGAATGATTTGCAAAGCCAACTAACAATAAATTATTAAATTTCATGGGACTAATAACTAAAATATGATGAGTTAAATTACTATTGATGAGTGAATTTGTAGAGAGGAAATAGTGTAATATAGCTAGTGGAATATTTATGAGTTCACGTATAAAAATTGGTTCCAGAATCTCTACCACTGTAGAACTAAACTATCGCCGAGTCCAGCATCCAGAGGTAGACCTACTATATGTGATATTACTTCCATAGAGGCCGAGATAGTAGAATGCGAGTGTGTAGGAGGTGAAGGCCGACATGGTGTAAGATTTTTGACATGATGCGAAATGTCTTTGTATGGACAAAGATATGGGAATGGATCTCTCCCTACCTGTTGTGGTGGACATGGAGATGGAGATCATCACGCAATAGGAGAGTATTTCTAAATAAATAAGAACCTTCATAATTAGTATAATTTTATCACATGTAATAATAAAATGTTGAATTACAAATCTCCCATTAAAATTGGCATTTATTATTGGATCATCATCTCTAGGCAGAAGGTACAATCCTTGCGCGTACCCATATTCTATCTCCTAGAATTAAGCAGTCAGCATGTACAAACTTCAAGCTAACATATCTAAATTTCAACACATGCTAATTGTATTGCGTTGAATTGATAAACAAATTTAACTAGTAAATGCAAATATATACTCACTCGACGATTGGCGAGGATAGTGGTAATATCTTTTGCAATTGAGGTATATGTTGCCTGCAAATTCAGCATCATTGCGACCCTTGTTTGGTTAATGACACGATAGCCTCGTAAGCCCAAATCTGCAAACTTATTTCTCCTTAGTGTCCTTTCATTAATGG
>NW_019236235.1:92044-99529 GCF_002742605.1 Olea europaea var. sylvestris
GTGTAATATTATTTTATGGAAGATTGTGTGGTTGAAAATAGGAGAGAGAAAAATAAAATGTAATGTAATGAAAATTAATGGAGCTCAAACGAGGCTTAAAGCATACTTGTACAATTCGATTTTTTTTTGGACATTTCATTTGTTGCATTTATTTCAGGTATTTTTATCGTATTTTGATGTGAACTTTGTTTCGGAGTTTGCCCTAGAAACCGAAGAAGATTCGAGATGTGAATTCTAAGAAATGTAAAGTCAAATTAATAACCTTGACCCCATGATTTCCTAAATCAAGAACCAAGGCCGAAATAGATGAACGTTACAAAGATTAGGCCCCCGTTTGAGCCCCATTAATTTTCATTATCAACTAGGAACAAGCTTGGCAGCAAAAATCTCACTTTATGATCGATTGCTCAAATATTGTATTAATAATAAGCTCACCACACTTCCTGTTTTCCTCTCTATTCTTTCTTGTCAAATTCTCTAAGGAACCATATAAGGCTTTCATTGTATAAGGAAAGTACATTGTTTGAGAGATTACTATATATTCTCTCATTTTCAATATTGTTCTTAATTCAACTACGATGACTAATTTTTGCGGCATTCAACCCTTCACGCCTTGATTTTTGTTTCAAGCAATCATTTGGTTAGAGTTCTTCATCTGTTTTTTTTTCTTTCTCGAGTTCATGTCAAACCTTGTTTGAGTTTCATGGTACATCCTCTACATCAAGCATTTAAGTAGGTTCTAGAACGGTTTGGCCTAATTTGATACATTTTGACGTAGTTTTTCCCCTCTCGTGTGTGTACTAGTTGTTTTCATGCATTTTTGAACATTTTTCTCATTCTGATGTAATTCAAACATATTGGTGAATTTGGGACATTTTGCTTGTTACGTTTATTTCAGGTATTTTACTGTATTTTGATGTGAACTCTTTTCCATAGTGTACCCCAGAACTAGACAGCATTAGAGATATGAATTCAAAGAAAGCTAAAATCAAATTAATATCCTTGACCCCGAGAATCAAGGTTGGGATGGTTGAACACAACAATGATTGGAAATGTTCGATAAGTTGTATATTGTAAAATTAGGAACATGCTTAGCAATGAAAATCTCAATTTAAATCAATCACTCAAATATTTTGTTGATCTTCGCACAGGAACATTCCTTATGTATAGGCAAACCCAAAACATCCAAAGTCGTAAAACAACCAGATAAACAAGATAAAATGGAGTGTGATTGAAAGTAGATGAAAATTATAAAATAAAAAACCATATTACTTGTAAAACAATTAGATGAAACTGAAATAATGACATAATTACCCTTAAACTAATCAAAACATAAATACACTAAAATTGGCCCCAAAACAACGAAATTTGACCCTTAAAATCTAACAAGGCCATCTGACAAACTGGTGTAGATTTCGTTAAATGAGTTTGGATTGTACTCAAGGATAAAAATTCAACAATAGAGCTAAAATTTATGTGCCTTTCCATACATCTTTTTTTATTTCTCTTTAGCTTGAATCAAATGCACAGAGGTTGGTCCTTCTTCCTCCATGCTTGACTCGAAACTAGGTATCTTCCTTGTTACACTTGACCTCTCGACAAGGCCAGAGTAACTTGGACAAGTCCTTGCTTGCTTCTTCGATCTTATTTGCTCTTGACCTAGTTATTGGCTCCCCCAGAAATCGTAAAGGATCCTTGTTAGATCGCTTTTCATGATTCTCATGATTCTCTCCATTTTAAAAAGATTTGATGTCAAGACCTTTTGGACAATGCATCAGTATTAGATTGGCTTTTTCTTTGAAATAAGCTCACCACTCTTCCCGTTTTCCTCTCCATTCTTTCTTTGACAAATTCTCTAAGGAACCATGTAAGGCTTCCTCATTCATTGTACGACCAATTTTTGCGGTGTTCAACCCTTCACACCCTAATTTTTGTTTCAAGCGATCATTTGGTTAGCATTCTTCGTTTGATTTTAGCTTTCTCGGGGTTCTGTCAAATATTGTTTGACTTTCATGGTACATCCTGTAAAGGGACATCAAGCATTTTAACAGGTTCTGGACCAGTTTGGCTTAATTAGATGCATTTAACATAGTTTATTTTCACTTTCGCATGCATATATTAGTTTGTTTCGTGAAGATTTTACATTTTTTTTGTTCTGATATATTTCAAGACAATGGAGAAATTCGGGGTTTTTTGAGACCTTTCATTTATTGCTTTTATTTAAGGCATTTTGCAGTATTTTGACATAACTCTGTTGCATAAGGTACCCTAAAAACGAAAGAAGATTCTTGATGTGAATTCGAAGAAAGCTATAATCTAATTAATATCCTTGTCCCCATGATTTCCTAAATCAAGAACTAAAGATGGAATGGTTGAATGCTACAAAGATTGGAAATGTTCAATGAGTTGTAAGTAGTTCAATTAGGAACAAGCGTGGCAGCGAAAATCTCACTTTAAACTATTGTGTTCGCTTTGCACATGTTCATTCCTTATGTATTGGAGGACCGAACAATCCAAACTCGTAAAATAACCAGATTCACATGATAAAATGAAGTGTGAACGAGATAAAAAAAAAACCATATTACTTGTAAAACAACTAGACAAAATTGAAATACAACAAAAATAGTGATGCGAATACCCTTAAACTAATTCAAAACATAAAAACGCTATAACTAGACAGAAAACAATGGAATTGGACCCTTAAAGTTTGACAACGCCATCTAACAAACACTGTAGATTCGTAAAACATGTGTGGAATGTTCTCAAGGACGAAAATTCAACAATCAAGCTAAAATTTATGCCCCTCTTCATACATACTTCTTATTCTCTTTAGATTGAATAAAATGCATGAAGGTTTGTCCTTCTCCCTCCATGCTCAGCTCAAAACTACCATATTAGATTATACTATATTATTGTTGCATCTTTCAACCGGATCAATGTCACTTTGAAAAGTAAGGGCATGCTTCATTGGTCTCATTTGCTCTTGACCTAGTCATCGGCTCCTCCGAAACATGAAAAGGATCCTTGTTAGCTCACCTTTCGGATTCTCATCATTCTCTCCATTTTCAAAAGGATTCAATCTCGAGATCTTTCGGACAATGCATCTGCATTAGATTAGCTTTTTCTCGATAATAAGCTCACCACTTTTGCCTTTTTCCTCTATATGCTTTGTTTATCAACTTCTCTAAGGGAATATTTCTACCTCATTCATTGTACATAGAAAGTACATTGTTTGACAGATAATAAATAAATCGAAATTTTTAATTTCAATTTCAATCTACTTCTCAATTCAACTACGACGACCAATCTTTGTGGCGTATAACCCTTCATGCCGTGATTATTGTTTCAACCGATCATCTGGTCAAGGTTCTTCATTTTTTTAAAAATTTTTTTGGGGCTTCGTGTAAAATCTTGTTTGACTTTCATGGTACATCCTACAATGGGGTCCACATCAAGCATAAAAGGTTCTAGAACGTTTTGGCGTAATTTGATACATTTTGATGTTGTTTTGTTCACTTTCGCATACATATATTAGTTCATTTCGTAACATTTTTTCTTGTTCTTATTTATTTCAAGCATACTGGAACAATTTTTTATATTTTTTAACTTTTTGTTTGTTGCATTTATTTCAGTTATTTTTGTTGTATTTTGATGTGAATGCTTGAATGCTACAATGATTGGAAATGTTCGATAAGTTCTAAATAGCTCCATTAGGAACAAGCTTGGCAGCAAAAATCCCACTTTACGATTAATCACCCAGATATTTGTTGATCTCTGTACATGAACATTCCTTACGTATACGACTAGATAAACATGACAAAACGGAGTGTGATGGAAGCTAGATAGAAATGTTAAAATAAAAGACCATATTACTTGTAAAACTACTAGATAAAACTGAAATATTATAAAAAATAATTACGCAATTGCCCTTAAGCTAACTCAAAACATAAAAACGACAAAACTGGCCCCAAAACAATGGAATTTGACCCTTAAAGTTTGACAATGCTATCTGACAAATAGTGTAGATTCGTAAAATGCGTCTGGATGGTACTCAAGGATGAAAAATCGACAATTGAGCTAAAATTTATGCGCCTTTTCGTACATCTTTCTTATTTCTCTTTAACTTGAATCTAATGCAAGAAGGTTGGTCCTTCTTCCTCCATGCTCAAATCGAAACTAGGTATCTGGCTTGTCGCACTTGATCTCTCGATTTGACCAACGTATCTTGGACAAGTCCTTGCATGGTTCTTTGATCTTATTTGCTCCTGACCTAGTTGTTTGCTACTCTGAAACACGTAAAGGATCCTAGCTAGCTTGCCTTCCTTGATTCTCGTCATTGTCTCCCTTTTCGAAAGGATTTGACCTCGAGACATTTTGGACAATATGTCGAGCATTAAATTGGCTTTTACTTGATAATAAGCTCACCACTCTTGCCTTTTTCCTCTCTATTCTTTGCTTGCCAAATTCTCTAATAAACCATATAAGGCTTCCTCATTCATTGTACAAGGAAAGTAAATTTTATGAGGGATTATTATAAATTAAATTCTCAATTTCAATCTTGTTCTTAATTCAACTTCGACTACCAATACTTGAGGCGTTCAACCCTTCATGCCTTGATTCTTGTTTCAAGTGATCATTTGGTCTTGATTTTAACATTTTAGAGGTTCGTGTCAAATCTTGTTGAATTTTATGGTACTTCCTACAAAAGGGTCTACATCAAGCATTTTAACAAGTTTTGGAACAATTTGGCCTAATTTGATACAATTTGACGAAGTTTTTTTTTTCACTTTCGCGTGCTTGTATTTGTTTGTTTCATGAATATTTGAATATTTTTCTCGTTCTGATATATTTACAGCATACTGGCACAATTGGGTTTTTTTTTGGGGACGTTTTGCTTCTTGCGTTTATTTCAAGTACGTTTGTCATATTTTGATGTGAACTCTGTTGCGAAGAGTACCCTAGAAATCGAACAAGATTCGACATGTGAATTTAAAGAAACCTAAAATCAAATTAATATCCTTGTCCCTGTGATTTTCTAAATCAAGAACCAACACTGGAATGCTTGAATGGCACAAAGAATGGAAATGTTCAATAAGTTCTTAGTAGTTCAATTAGGAACCAGCTTGATAGCGAAAATCTTACTTTTTGATTAGTCACTAAAATAATGTGTTGATCTTTGCACATGAAAGTTCCTTATGTATAAGCATGGACTTAAATAATCCTAACTCGTAAGATAGCTAGATAAACATGATAAAATGGAATGCAAGATAAAAATGATATAATAAAAATTATATTACTTGTCAAACAACTAGATAAATCTGAAAAATTGCGAATATAATGATGAAATTATCCTTAAACTAACTCAAAACATAAAAGCGTTAAAATTGAACCAAAAACAACGGAATTTGCGCTTCTGGATTGTACTCAAGGACGAAACTTCAACAATTGAGCTAAAATTTATGCACATTTCATACATCCTTCTTATTTCTCTTTAGCTTGAATCAAATGCACGTAGGTTGGTTCTTCTTCCTCCATGCTCATCTCAAAAGTAGGTATCTTGCTTGTCGCACTTGATCTCTCGATTGGACCAATGAAACTTGGACAGGTCAAGGGCACATTTCTTCGATCTTATTTGCTCCGAACCTAGTTATCGGCTACTCGGAAACATGTTAAGGGTCTTTGCTAGCTTTTCTCGATATTAAATTCACCACTCTTGCCTTTTTCCTCTCTTCGCTTTCCTCGTCAAATTCTCTAAGGGGTTATATAAAGCTTCCTCATTCATTGTATGAGGAAAGTACATTTTATGAGGGATTATTATAAATTAAAATCCTCATTTTCAATCTAGTTCTTACTTCAACTTTGACGACCAATATTTGCAGCATTCAACCTTTCACGCATTGATTCTTGTTTCAAGCGATCATTCTTCAATTAATTTTAGCTTTCTAGGATTTCATGTCAAATCTTGTTTGAGTTTCATGGTACATCCTGCAATGGGTCCACATCAAACATTTAAACAGATTCTGGTGTGGTTTGACCTAATTCGATACAATTGAATGCTACAAAAAATTGGAAATGTTCGATAAGTTCTATTAATTTCTTATGTAAAGACAGGCCCAGACAATCCTACATCGTAAAACGGTCAAAACAAAGGATCATACTAGTATGACTACTAGATAAAAAAATATTGCAAAAATAACAACACAATTGCCCTTAAACTAAGTCAAAACATAAAAACGCTAAAACAGACCCCAAAACAATGGAATTTTGACCCTTAAAGATTGACACAACATCTGACAAATGGGTGTACATTCGTGAAAACCACAAGGATTGTACTCAAGGATGAAAATTTAACAATCGAGCTAAAATTCATGCACTTTCATACATCCTTCTTATTTCTCTTTAGCTTGAATCAAATGCACGAAGGTTAGTCTTTCTTCCGTCATTCTCATCTAGAAACTAGGTATCTAGCTTGTTGGACTTGATCTCTAAATCGGACCAACGTGAATTGGGCAAGTCCTTACTTCTTCGATCTTATTTGCTTTTGACATAGTTATCAGCTCATCCGAAATATGTATGTATAGGATCCTCACTAGATCGCCTTCCGTGATTCTCATCATTCTCTCCCTTTTCAAAAGGATTGGACCTCAAGACATTTTGGACAATGCATCACCATACGATTGGCTTTTTCTCGATAATAACCTCACCACTCTTTCCTCTTTATGCTTTCCTTGTCAAATTCTCTAAGGAACCTATAAGGCTTCATCATTCACTGTACGAGGAAAGTACATGTTATGAGACATTGTTATAAATTGAAATTCTCATTTTCAATCTTGTTCTTAATTCAACTTCAACGACCAATATTTACGACTTTCAAGACGCCTTGATTCTTGTTAAGCGATCAAAATCAGGGATATTAATTTGATTCTAGCTTTCTTGGAGTTCATTTCAAATCTTGTTAGAGTTTCGTGGTGCATCCTACAACGGGGTCCAGATAAAAATTTTTAGCAGGTTCTAGAAGGCTTTGCCTAATTTGATACATTTGACGTCGTTCTTTCACTTTCCCTTGCGCATGTTAGTTCGTTCATGCACTTTTCAACATTCTTTCTCGTTCTAATATATTTCAATTATATTGGTGCAATTCGAGAATTTTTGGACATTTCACTTGTTGCGTTTATTTAAGCTATTTTGGTTATTTCAATGTAAACAAAACAAGACTAGAGATGAATTTGAAGAAAGCTAAAATCATATTAATATCCTTGACCCCATGATTTCTTAAATCAAGAACCAATACTAATGAACAAAGAAAAGTAGGTCTATCAAGATGACAAGCTCCATGATTAAGCTCAAGCTGTATCTTCTACAAAGATTGGAAATGTTTGATAAGTTCTAAATAGCTCATTTACGAACAAGCTTTATAGCAAAAATTTCACTTCGTAATGTGTTGTTCTTTGCACACGAATATTCCTTATATCTAGCAGACTCAAA
>NW_019236235.1:99685-102925 GCF_002742605.1 Olea europaea var. sylvestris
AAAAAAAAGTGCTTCTGGATTGTACTCAAGGACTAAAATTCAACAATCGAGCATAAAATTCGTGTACATTTTCGCACATCCTTCTTATTTCTCTTTAGCTTGAATCGAATGCACGAAGGTTGGTCCTTCTTCCTCCATTCTCTTCCTGAAACTAGGTATCTTGCTTGTTGCACTTGATCTCTTGACAGAACCCACACAACTTGTACAAGTCCTTGCACATTTGTTTGATCTTATTTGCTCTTGACCTAGTTATCATCTCCTCTAGAATACGTAAAGGATCTTGCTAGCTTTCCTTCTGTGATTCTCATCATTCTCTCCCTTTCAAACAGATTTGACCTTGAGAACATTTGGATAATGAATCAGCATTTGATTGGCTTTTTCTCTATAATAAGCTCAACACTCTTGCTTTTTTCCTCTCTATGCCTTATCAAATTCTCTAAGGAACTATATTAGGCCTCTCCTTTCATTGTATGAAGAAAGTACATTGTTTGTTATATTATTATAAAGTGAAATTTACATTTTCAATCTTGTTCTTAATTCAACTATGACGAACTAATCAATGACTTTCGATCTTTGTGACGTTCAACCCCTTCACGCCTTGATTCTTGTTTCAAGCAATCATTACGTTAGGGTTCGTCATTTGATTTTAGCTTTCTAGAGGTTCGTGTCAAATCTCGCTTGAGTTTCCTATTACATCCTACAACTGGGTTCACACAAGTAGTTTGACTGGTTCTAGAACGTTTTGGCCTAATTTGATACATTTTGACATAGTTTTGTTCATTTTCGCGCATGCGTATTTTTGAACATTTTTCTCGTTCTGATATATTTCAAGCATATTGGTACAATTCGGTGCTTTTTGGGATATTTTGCATGTTGCGATTATTTTAGTAATTTTTATTGTATTTTGATCAATTCAAAGAATGCTAAAATCAAATTAATATCCTTGAACTTGTGATTTCCTAAATCAAGAACCAAGGTTGGACGGTTGAGCGCTACAAAGAATGAAAATTTTCCCCAAGTTCTAAATAGTTCAATTAGAAACAAACTTGATAGCGAATATTTAACCTTATGATTAATAATGAAGTAAATAGCCTTAAACTAACTCAAAACGTAAAAATGTAGCTGGACCCTAAACAACCGAATTTGACCCTCTTTGTAACCAACGACGAAAAAATCAAGCTAAAATTTATGCATGTTTTCAAACAACCTTCTTATTTCTCCACGCTCATCTCGATGCTGGACATCTTGCTTGTTACACTTGATCTCTTGACTATACCAATGAACCTTGGACAAGTCCTTGGACGCTTCTTGGATCTTATTTGCTCTTCATCTTGTTATCAGCTCTTCTGGAACACGTGAAGGATCCATGCTTGCCTTCCATGATTCTCATCATTTTCTCCCTTTTAAAAAGGATTCGACTTCGAGACCTTTTGTACAATGCATCAGCACTAGATTGGCTTTTTCTCGATAATAAGCTCACAACTCTTGCCTTTTTCCTCTGTATGCTCACTTTGTCATATTCTTTATAGAAATATACAAGACTCCTCCATTCATTGTATGAAGAAAGTACATTGTTCGGGAGACTATTCTAAAGTGAAATTTTCATTTTCATTCGTTTTCTTAATTCAACAACGACGAAACAATCAAAGATTCCCGATCTTCGTGGTGATCCTTCACACCTTTATTCTTGTTTCAAGCAATCATTTGGGCACGGATCTTCATTTGATGTTATCTTTCCCGGGCCTCGTTTGAAATCTCATTTGAGTTTCATGGTACATTACAACTGGGTTCATGTCTAGCATTTTGACGGGTTCTAGAACATTGTTGACTAATTTGATTCAATCGGAATTAGTTTTGTTCATTTTTGCGTGCGTGTATTATTTCTCCTCGTGTATTTTTGAACATTTTTTTCTCCTTCTGATATATTTCAAGCATATTGGTACAATTCCTTTTTTTGGGACGTTTCACTTGTTTCGTTTATTTCAGGTATTTTGTCGTATTTTGATTTGAACCCAATAGTGAAGTGTACCCTAGAAACAAAACAAAATTCGAGGCTGGAATGTTTGAGGAAAACAAATTAAATTAAAATATCCTTGACTCCATGATTCCCTAAATCAAGAACCGAGGCTGGAATGATTGAGCAAAACAAAGATTGGAAATGTTCGATAAGTTCTAAATAGTTCAATCAGGTGCAACCTGGACAGCGAAAAATCTAACATTACGACTAGTCACTCAAATAATGTGTTAAAGGCACAATGAAGATTCCTTATATATATACGGACTCGAACAATCTAACTCTTAAAACAATCCAATAAATATGATAAAATAGAGTGTGATGGAAACTAGATAAAGATGATAAAATAAAAAACCACATTACGAGTAAAACAACTAGATAAAACTGAAATACTAGAAAAAGTAATGACGGAAATGCCCTTAAACTAACTCAAAACATAAAAATGCTAAAACTTTCCCCTAGGCAATAGAATTTAACCCTTTGACAAACACATGTAGCTCAAGGACGAAAATTCAACAATTGAGCTAAAATTTTATGTGCATTTGCATCTTTCTTATCTCTCAATACTCATTTCGAAACTAGGGTTTCTTGCTGTTGCACTTAATCTCTCGACTAGAACCACGTAACTTGGACAAGTCCTTGCACGCTTCTTCGATCTTATTTGTTGTTGACCTAGTTATTGGCTCCTCCCTGAACACGTAAAGTATCCTTAGTAGTTTGCCTTCCATTATTCTTGTCATTTTCCCCCTTTCCAAAATATTAGAACTCGACACTTTTGGACAATGCATTAGCACTGGATTGGCTTTTTCTCGATAATAAACTCACCACTCTCCCTCTCCAAAAGGATTATAAAGTGAACTTTTCATTTTCAATCCTATACTTAATTCAACTACGATGAACCAATCTAAGATTTCCAGTCTTCATGGCGTTCAACCGTTCAAGTCTTGTTTCTTGTTTCAAGCAATCATTTTGTTAGGGTTCATTTAATTTTAGCTTTCTTGGGGTTCGTGTCAAATCTTATTTGATTTTCGTAGTACATCCTACAACGAGGTTCACATCAAGCATTTTAACTAATTCTAGAACATTTTGGCCAAATATGTTACATTTTTTCATAGTTTTGTTCATTTTCCCTTAGGTACAAGTTTGATGACGAAAAATCTAATTTTATGATTAATCACTCAAATAAAGTGTTGCTCTTTGCACAACTAACATTCCTTATATGTTGG
>NW_019236235.1:104549-105950 GCF_002742605.1 Olea europaea var. sylvestris
TATTAAACCCATTACATTATTTGAATTTTGGTAAAAGCTTTAATAATTTATATGATGTTGAATATTTGTTAACTTAGTTTTAGATTAAAAAAAGGTATTTTTTTCTTTTTGATTTGCGAGGAATTTTACAATTTAAATATATTCTTTATATTATTAATTCAAAATAAGTTATTAGTTTTAAATAAATAAATAAACTTTAATAAAGCTCAAACGATTTCTTACATGCAAAGCCATACTCCAAGTCGTCGCCCCTCGAATTAGGTATCTCATAAATTTCATCATTACACATAATATCTTTACTTTATATGCACATATGATTACGTTGGTTACGTAAAGAATGCAATTTATGAATGCAGGAATACTTATGACTTGCTATAAAAAATAAAAATATCATAAATTATTCGAAAGACATGTCATGTTCTTATTGAGTTACAATGCTCAAAATGTTAAAAATATGTATGTCAAATACCATTAATTGGATTTAATTGTTGAGAACTGTAGTAGAAGAATTTAGAAAGCCTTTAAACTAGGACATATCAATTAAGAATTAACAAAATAATATTAATGATAATAATAATAATAAGTAAATAAAAATTCATATTTTAGGCACTTTTAGTTTCTACATATTGTTTAAGTTTTCTTTATTTGCATAGTTGCAAAATTGAAAGGTTTTGTCAAAATGATCTAAATTGTCTAAGTAGAACTGGGGATTTAAGCGGTCCACCTGTGACCCTCATCTCCCTTGGAAACCTTTTTGTTGAACTTTATTCAAATAAATAAGACAAAAAACAATACTGCAAAAAAAAAAAAAAGGAAAGAAAAAAATTTCTATTTTCAAACTCTCTTAAGAAAATTTTATTTTTAAATATCTATTTTCCTATAGAACCCACATTTCGAGAAATCCTTCATTTAAATAAACTCATTTTTTCGAGAGACTCTAATTTTACAAACTTATTTATTGTAACAGCAACAACAACAACAATAATATATATTGGCATTATCCTTCCCATCTCTACTAATTGTAATTTTATTCATTAAGGCTATGGCACCTCGAGGTAGAAGAACTAACAACGCTGAACAACCCCAACAACCTCAACACCCAAAACTACTTCAATTTAATGTTGATCCACAATTTGCTCAACTATTCCTTGCCATGCAGCATACCTTCGCCCAAGCGACAGTGTCACAACAACCACCACGACAACCAATGGCACCACCATCACCGCAACCACAACAAGTGCTTGTTGAACTATTTAGGAAACAACATCTCCAACTTTTGGGGGTGGTTTAGATCCCTTGGAAGCAAAAGATCGGTTGGCAAGGATAAAAAGAATCTTCGAACTCATTAACTGTCCAAACTCCAGAAAAGTTCCACAATCTTTATGATAAATAAGGGTGCCA
>NW_019236235.1:110347-113050 GCF_002742605.1 Olea europaea var. sylvestris
AAGGTATGTTTCTTGATCAATTAAATTCATATGTGAAAATCATGAATTCTAAAGATCTTGGCATTAGGGTTTGATGTCTTACAGATGGCTTATGGTGTCAAAAGTTTCAATAATAAAGTTATTTCGTTGTCAAGCTATTATTATTTCATTTGATTTTAAATATTTTAAGACATTTCTCATTTCAAGTTAATTTAATAAATTCATTACATTATTTCAATTTTGTTAAGTGCTTTAATAATTTATATGATTGTGTTGAGTATTCCTTATATTAGTTGTAGTTTATGATTTATGACACTCGAAACATTAAGGATTCGGGTCGTTACAAGGCCCAAGCTACTTGGATAGGTGCATGCTTCTTCAATCTTATTTGCTCTTGGCCTAGTTATCGTTTCCTTCAAAACACGCAAAGGATCCTTGCTAGATTGCCTTCTAAAATTCTCATCATTCTCTCTCCTTTTAAAAGGATTTGACAACGAGATGCTTCGGACAATGCATCAACACTAGATTGCCTTTTTCTAGATAATATGCTCACCACTCTGACCCTTTTCCTCTCTATGCTTTCTTTGTCAAATTCTCTAAGGAACCATATAAGGTTTTATTCCTTCTATGTAGAAAGTACATTATTTGAGAGACTAGAAACTGAAATTTTATTTTTTGATGTAGTTCTTGATTAAACTACGATGAACTACTCAACAATTTTCGATATTCTAGGCGTTCAACCATGCAGGGCTTGATTCTTGTTTCAAGCAATCACTTGGTCACGGTTCTTCATTTGAATTTAGCTTTCTCAGGGTTCATGTCAAATCTTGTTTGAGTCTCACATCAAGTATTTTAACAAGGTCTGGAACGTCGTGGCCTAATTTTATACATTTTCAGGTAGTTTCCTTCATTTTCACATGAGTATATTATTTTGTTTCCAGCATAGTTGAACATTTTTTAAGATATATTTCAAGCATATTGGTACAATTTGGTGTTTTTTTGGGAGATTTTGCTTGTGTTCATTTCAGACATTTTTGTCATATGATGATGTGAACCCTGCTGCGGCGTGTACCCTAGAAACCAAACAAGATTTGAGATGAATTCAAAGAAAGCAAAAAATCAATTTAATATCCTGGACCCAGTGATCTCCTAAATCAAGAACCACAGTTGGAATGGTTGAATGCTACGAAAATTGGAAATGCTTGATAAGTTCTAAATTGTTCAGTTAGGAACAAGCTTGACAGTGAAAATCTCACTTTACGATTAATCACTCAAATAATGTGGTGTTCTTTGCACAATGAACATTCCCTACATAAAGGCATACTCAAACAATCTAACTCCTAAAGCAACCAGATAATCATGTTAAAATAGAGTTTGATAGAAGCTATATAAAATGATAAAATAAGCCTTATTACTTATAAAATAACTTGGTAAAAATGAAATATTACAAAAATAATAATGCAAGTACCCCTTATACTAACTCACAACATAAAAAAAACTTAAACTTAGCATTAAACAATGGAACTTGACCTCGAAGTTTGACAACACCATTTGACAAACGTGCAGTTTCAAAAAGTTCAACTATCGACCTGAAATTTATGTGCACTTTCGTACATCCTTCTTATTTCTCTTTAGCTTGATTCAAAATGTGTGAAGCCTTCCTCAATGTCTTGAAACTAGGTATCTCACTTGTTGCACTTGATGTAGCGACCAAAAAAAAAACTTTCATTATTGATTGAATATTCAAAGTACTAATCAAACACGTTTGAAAACTTGTTGGAATAGTCAAGACATTTTAAGCCCTCATTTGGCCCCCATTTTTGGTAATGAAAATGGGAGGAATAGTGTTTTGTTGAAAAAATGAGTGGTTGAAAAAGAAGGAAAAATTTTCGATTTACATGTAATATTATTTTATGGAAGATTGTGTATTGAAAATAGGAGAGAGAAAAATAGAATGTAATTGAATGTAATTTAATGGGGATCAAACAGGGACTAACAACAAATTTAAATGCATGAAATGAAAAATCAAAATTTTCTTTTATTTGTTTAATTATATGAAATGGTTTTATAAGTTCAATTCGAAAAACACACACACTCACACGTTGCAACAGCTTCCAATGTAAATGAATGATGTTAAAATGAAACTTACCAATTAAACAATTTTAAATTTGCCTTTAATTGGAAGGCATGAATGAAACTTTTTTTTTTTTTAACTTTTCATTCCAATTTATTCAAATTTCTAACATATGTGAGATTTAAACATGGAACTATATATACACAAAAGTATACACAAAAGTATATATAGTTTGAACTATATATATATATATATATACACTAAAAACTTTTAAAATGCCAAAGGTTATGAAATGCCAAAAGACTTTGCATTTATTCCTCACATAAAATACATTGAAATGAAACCTAAACAAATTTTCTCTTAAATGTTCAATGAAGGGCTGCCAACATTTTTTTTTTCAAATGCCAATTGGATTTTACATTTCATTTCTTCCAAGTCATTTATACCCTCCATTTATACATATACATAAAATTGTTTTGCCCCTTTTTCCATAACCTAAGGCACTTTGAATCTGAAATTTTTCTAAAGAGGAGGCAAAGAGTACGCTGGATTTTATTTCATATTGAACGTAAAAGGATATTCAAATTATAAGCATTAAGGCAGGGGTGCTCCCTACACATTTGTAAGTGGTATAAGAAGTATTTGTTTTC
>NW_019236235.1:113529-121936 GCF_002742605.1 Olea europaea var. sylvestris
TTTAGTCCTTGTAAAAATTTCATAATTTTTTATTGACATTTTATAGGCCATTTTTCTTCCACTGTTGTTCAATCCGTAGTTGTCAAATTGCCTCCAATTGTTTTCCAAAACCAAATTTCGATACAATTGCCTAAGTTTATATGAAATCTCATCAAATTCCAAAAATAAAAAATAAAAATAAACTTTCTAATTTACAAATTATTTTGGGGTTAACATCAAAGAGGTCGAACTAAAGAAAGATTGATTATTTTTAGTGCTTCGGGTTCCGAGAATTCGGGACGTTACAACTTGGTATCAGAGCATGGTTTTGTTTCCTATAGACTTGCATTAGAAACTATTTCTTTGATGATGTTGATCAAAAAATTTTCTAATGAGGATCCTGAGCACTGTACCTGCCATAGCTACGCCATGCGAATTTTGAGGTAAAGAAAGTTTCATAAATATGATTGCATCTAAGTGATGATTATGAGAAAATTTATTTGAGATGCAATATTTGAAATGTATGTATAAATATCAACATATGTTGGAGTCTGAACACTTTTGTGGATAATCATTTTGTACCAAGTATTTTTGAGAATGTGGTGAGATTAAATGATTGTTTAAGTCCTTGAGAATTAACTAAAATCTATTAGACACCCACTTATTGGACTTTGAATAATTGGTATGACTCATGGTAAGGATTAAGAAAACTTGTAGGAAGACAAATTCATTGATACCTCAGTCTTGAGGCAATATGAAGAGTATCGATGGAATCCAATGCACAACATGGGCCAACACATTTGATAGATGTTAGTAAGATGGAGAGAAGTGAGACGACTAGGCTATGTGGTCATTGGTCGTCGAGCCACACGCCTCCTTATTGAGACCTTGCCAGAAGAGTGGCTAGAGGTGGCCGAATCGATTTATAATTATTTATGGGAGGTTATTATGCCTACCTTACCTCGAGAGATTAATTATGAGGCCTTCTACGCGGAGCTAATTGAGTGGTGGGAGCTAGCCCGACTTGAGATCCTTGAAGACAATAGTGTACCTACTGAGATGCACATTCGTGAAGATGCACTCCACCTATTTCAGACGATGAGGTTTAGTTTTTTAACAAACCTAGGATTCATGGAGGCTGAATTAATGATTATGATGGCAATGATGAATAAGTGAATTTTAGTAGTTTTTATCCAGATTTAATTGTTGATGTTTAGCAAGATTTCGTTTATGATCCTATGGAATAGTGCTAGACGATCTTTTACTATTTTTTTTTTTTGTCTCTTGAAGGATTTGTATGAGACAATAATAAGGGATGTTGAGCCATGAATCTTTTTCATATGTTGCACAAAAATCGTTGACTCCTTTAAATGAGATTGCAATTATTATGGCGTATAGGAATATGGCAGAAGCGAGGACAATTAGGGAGTTTAGGCGGGATATTGATGACTGAAATGGGCTTTGGCCGCTCAAGTTACACCTCTAGTACCTCAAGCTGTTCAGGTTACATCTCCAGCACCTCAAGCTTCACTAGTTCCACAAGCTCCGTTGGTACCTCCAACATACTCGACTGTACCACCTATTCCGACAGTAGAACAATTTCATAGATACCGACCAACTACCTTTGATGGTGGAAAGGACCCTCTAGCAATTGATGAGTGGTTGCGTATTATCGTGAAGATTTTTCGACACATCTCTTCCCCAAAAAATCAAAATGTATTATGTGCAGAGTTTATGCTAATTGGGTATGAAGTTGGTAAATCATTGACAGCGTTCTTCAGGAAAAGGAAGTGGCAGGACAAAAATAAGAACACGGGACAATTTAAGAAGAGGGTGCATGCGGGTCAGTCATGCAATCCTGTATCCCAATATCCTAAGTGCCTTTCACAAAGGAGAATATCTGTATGGAAAGTATGTCTGCTATAAGTCTGGTCAACCCAACCATTTCGCTTCTTTGTGCCCATCAATTAAGAAACCCGAACAATAGAAAAAAGGAAAAGTAAGGGTGTTTGCTTTGACTTACAATGAGGCTGCCAAAAATTAGACGTTTGTAGGTATTTTATCGACACTAATATTCCTGTTTACGTCTTGATTGATTTCGGTGCGACACATTTGTTCATATCTAATGCATGCCTAGTTAAGATTAATGCTTCATGTCAGAAGAATGATAGTGTACTAGAGGTAAGTATGCCATCAGGGGGAACTATTGGTACTAATAGGATAGCAAAGGGGGAACAAATAAATTTTGTGGATTGACTTTAGAGGCTGACTTGATAGTATGTTTTGAGAAAGACGTAATTTTTCGAAGATCGAGAGAAAAGGAGTTCAGATTTTAGGGATTGAGGATTAAGGCACTTCCTCACATTATCTCAGCTTCAAAAGCTCTCGCATGTTGATGAGAAAGGCGAACTGTCAAAGATATCTTGTCAGTCTTACTAGCATCTCCACTCAAGATAAAGTATATTAGATGATGTGCCAATAGTGCGAGAGTATGTTGACGTGTTTCCCGAAGATCTACAAGGTTCTCTGCCTGATAGACAAGTGGAGTTCACGATAGATCTGATACTTGGAGCTACTCCTGTGCCCAAAGCCCCATACCGAATGGCACCAAAGAAATTACAAGAGTTGAAGATGCAGCTTGAAGAACTTTTAGACAAAGGGGTCATTAAACTAAGTGTATCTCCATAGGGAGCTCCGGTACTCTTTGTAAAGAAGAAAGATGGTACTACGAGGATGTGCATCAACTACTGTGAACTAAATAAGTTGACGACTAAGAATAAGTATCCCGTGTTCTCAACAATGGATCTAAGGTCAGGCTATCATCAGTTGAAGATTAAGTGGGTTGACATACCAAAGACGGCGTTTAGGACCCGATATGGGCATTATGAGTTTACAGTAATGCCCTTTGGCTTGACGAATGCCCATACAGTGTTCATGGACTTGATGAATAGATGTTCTGTCGATATTTGGACATGCTTGTCATCGTATTTATTGATGACATATTGATGATATACCCGAGATATTATCATCAACATGAAGAACATCTGAGGATAGTTTTAGAAACACTACATGAGGAAAAGTTATATGCCAAATTCAAGAAATTTAAATCCTGAATAGATTGAGTCAAATTTCTAGGCCATACTATCTCAGCACGAAGAATTGAAGTGGATCAATCCAAAGTTGAGGCCATAATCAATTGGCCGAAACCTGCAAATTTTGGAGAAGTGTGGAGTTTTCTAGGGTTAGTTGGCTATTATCGGCGATTTATAGAATGATTCTCCAAGATTAAAGGTCTTGTGACACAGTTGACTTAGAAGTATAATAAGATCGTATGGTTGGAGAAATATGAACAAAGTTTTCAAGAGTTAAAGGACGGGCTCGTATTTGCACCGGTTTTAACTATTCCCGATGGTTCAGAAGGTTTTGTGATTTACAGTAACGCATTCAAGCTTGGTTTAGGATGTGTTTTGATGCAACATGGGAAAGTGATAGCTTATGCTTCGAGGTAGTTGAAGCAGTATGAACAAAATTACCTCACCCATGATCTGGAACTAGTAGTGGTAGTGCACGCCTTGAAGATTTTACTCCACTACCAATATGGGAGAAAGTGTGAGATCTACACCGATCATTAGAGTCTCATATACTTCTTCACCTAGAAGAAATTGAATATGAGACAGCGACGGTGGTTAGAATTAGTGAAAGATTACCACTACAATATCCTGTACCATCCGGGTAAAGCTAATGTAGTTGCTGATGCGCTAAGTAGAAAGAACATGGGATAGTTGTTGGCACTATGTACAAGACAGGATCATTTAATAAGAGATTTTGAAAACTTGAGAATTGAAGTATTAACATCACCGGTAAGAACATTGGCTAAGTTAGCAAGTTTTACTGTGAAACTGACACTCTGGGACAGAAAGTAGCCGCTCAGAAAAATGATCTTGTTTGGAAAAGATCAGGTGATGTGGGAACTTAGAAGAGAAAAGGATTTGAAATAGCCGAAGACAAAGCCTTGATGTTTTAAGGGTCAATTGTGACTATCGACGGATGAAATGTTAAGGAATGAGATTATGACCGAACTCACTCAGCTCCTTAGGCCGTACACCCTGGTGGAACCAAAATGTATCGAGATTTACGTGACACATGTTGGTGGACAAATATGAAGAGAAATATAGCTTTGTTTGTGTCCAAATGTATGGCTTGTTAGCAGGTGAAGGCTGAACATCAGAGGGCGTCAAGGCTGTTGAACCCTGTGGACATACCCGAATGGAAATGGGAGAAGATTGCAATGGATTTTGTCATTGGTTTTCCTAGGTCAATGAGAGGTCGTGATGCAATTTGGATGATCGTAGATCGATTGACAAGATCTGCTCATTTTCTGTCAGTCCGAACAACCTATAGCTTAGAACAGTTTGCACAGGTTTATATCAGAGAGATTATGCGGCTTCATGGTGTTCCAATTTCTATCATATCTGACAAAGACCCAAGGTTTACTTCGAAGTTTTTGATAAGCCTTCAGAAAGCTATGGGTACCAAGTTAACATTTAGTACTGCATGCCATCTTCATACTGACAGACAATCCAAACGAACTATCCAAGTTCTCGAGATATCTTGAGAGCTTGTGATCTTGGGTGTTAAGTGGGAAGATTGTTTGCCATCAGTTGAATTCGCATACAACGATAGCTTTCAAGCTACTATTGGCATGGCACCATATGAGGCTTTGTATGGTTGTCGATGTTGTTCACCATCATACTGGGATGAAGTTGGTGAAAGGAAAGTTTTAGGTCCAGAATTGGTCAAAAAAACCATACATAAAATTAGATCAAGAATTAAAACCGCCCAAGATCGTCAAAGAGCTATGCTGACAGAAGGATAAAAGAATTAACTTTTGAGGTTGGAAAGAAAGTATTTCTCAAAGTGGCACTAGTGAAAGGAATACTACAATTTGGGAAGAAAGGGAAATTGAGTCGAAGATATATTGGTCCATTTGAGATTCTTGAAAAAATTGGGAATGTGGCATATCGTCCAGGATTGCCACCCGAACTATCAGTAGTGCACAACGTATTTCACGTTTCTATGTTGAGAAAGTATATTTTAGATCCTAACCATGTTGTGAATATTCGATCATTGGATGTCCAGAGTGATATGACATATGAAGAAGCTTCTGCAGTGATTCTGGAGAGAAAAACCTTGTTCTGAGGAATCAAAGGGTTCCATTAGTCAAAGTCGAGTGGGATAAACATAGTAAGGATGAGGCTACTTAGGAAAGGAAATAAGACGTTTTAGCCAAGTATCCCGACTTCCTTAAAAAAGTAAGTTAAATTTCGAGGACGAAATTATTTTAAGTGGTGGAGAGTTAAGCGACCAAAATTTAAAAAAAAAAAAACTTTCTTAATTGATTGAATATTCAAAGCACTAATCAAACACGTTTGAAAACTTGGCGGGATAGTCAAGACATTTAACAACAAATTGAAATGCATGAAATGAAACATCAAATTATTATATTAATTGTTTAATTATATGAAGCAATTTTATAAGTTAAATTCCAAAAACACACACACACATTGCAACAGCTTCCAATGTAACCGAATGATGTTAAAATGAAACATAAAATTTACCAATTAAACAATTTTAAATTTGCCGTTAACTGGATGGCATGAATGAGACATTTTTTTTTTTTTAACTTTTCATTCCAATTTATTCAAATTTCTAACAATTGTGATCATAGATGGAATTATATAAACGCAAAAGTATACCACGTAACCTATATGTTTCATTTCAATATATATACACTAAAAACTTTTAAAATGCCAAAAAACTTTGCATTTATTCCTCACATAAAATACATTGAAATGAAACCTAAACAATTATTCTCTTAAATGTTCAAAGGCCAAGGGATTTTACATTTAATTTCTTCCAAGTCATTTATATCCTCCATTTACATATACATAAAAAAAAGAAAAAAAAAATTGTCCCTTTTGCCATAGCTTAAGGCACTTTGAATCTAAAATTTTTCTAAAGAGGAGGCAATGAGTACGTTGGATTTTATTTCATATTGAATGCAAAAGGATATTCAAATTACAAGCATTAAGGTAGGGGTGCTCTCGTCACTTTTGTAAGTGGTATAAGAAGTATTTGTTTTCGTTTTGCACCAAACATATTATTGTGTCACTCATAAAGGAGGCATCATTTGGTGGCTCAAATATGAGAAAGAGATTGAAGGTGACACTATTATTGTGTTTCTCATGAAGGAGGCACTGTTTGGTGGTTCAAATAAGAGAAAGAAGTTGACGGTGACACGAATAAATCAAAGTTTGCATTTCTGAAAACATATATGCATTTTATCATTTTATCATGTTATTTGTAGTACTCACACCCATTAAAATCTCACAGGTTGATTTGAGGCATGGTGGCGGTTTGGCACAGCGGTAAGTGCTCGGCAATCTGAAAAGCTTTTCAATTTATGTAAACGTACTACGTATAATTTGACCGCACTTTTAAAAATATTTAAACATCTATTTCATTCAGTTTTATATGCTACTCATGTCAACCACAATTTAGAAACATTGGAATGACTATGATTGAAGTTTATTTACTGTTGATTATAATTTCAGATTTTGTCTTCCATTTGAAAATTGTATAATTTGGGCTAACTTGCATATTTTAGAGTGAAATCAGTGGTGTTTGAAAGGTCTATGAATCTTCTAAAAATTTTGGAATTACCTTAAAATATTATCTAGAGAAAAAGTTATGCCCGTTTTGGTAAACTGCGTCGTTTCGAATCCTAGTTTCCTTTGCAGCATATTAGAGCACTATGTTAGCGCATCAAACATTATCATCAAGTCCCAAAATTTTTATATGTGGTACATATATGAATGCTTTAGTCCCTACAAAAATTTCATAATTTTTGATAGACATTTGTTAGGCCAAATATATTTTTCTTCCTCTGTTGTTCAATCCAGAGTTGCTGAATTGCCTCCAATTGCTTTCCAAAACCAAATTTTGCCATAATTGCCAAAGTTTATATGGATAACTACCTTCCATTATATTTTTATGTGTTTCAAAATAAATAAAAAAAAAAAGGAAACTTTCTAATTTACAAATTATTTTGGGTTATCATCAAGAGGTCAAACTAAAGAAAGATCGATTATTAAATTGGCAGCAAAAATCTCAATTTAAGATTAATCACTCAAATAATGTGTTGTTCTTTGCACAATGAACGTTCCTATCAAACAATCCAAACTCGTAAAAAACCAGATAATAATGATAAAATCGAGTATGAATGAAGCTAGATAAAAATGATAAAATTAAAAAGCTTATTAACATATTACTTGTAAAACAACTAGATAAAACCGAAATACTACAAAAATAATTACACAAATACCCTTAAACTAACTCAAAATATAAAAGCTAAAACTAAATCTTGAACAATGGAATTTGACCCTTAAAGTTAGATAACACCATTTGACGAGTGTGAGGATTTGAAAAATGCTTCTGATATATTTTGAGCATATTGGTAAAATACGATGTTTTCTGGATATTTCTTATGTTGCACATATTTCAAGTATTTTTGTCGTATTTTGATGTGAACCCTTGAAACCCTCATTATGTTTTGGCCTAATTTGATACATTTCCACTTTGTTTTGTTCATTTCGTGTGCGTGTATACTACCCTTTCGTGCATTTTTGAACATTGTTTCCGTTCTGATGTATTTCAATGGCTTTTGGTACATTCCGCTTGTTGTGTTAATTTCAAGTATTTCTGTCATACTTTGATATGAACCCTGTTGTAGAGTGAACCCTAGAAACAAAATAAGATTCGAGAGCAATTCAAGGAATGCTAAAATCAAATAAATATCCTTGACCCCGTGATCTACATCGAGAACCAAGGCTAGAATGGTTGAATGCTGCAAAGATTGGAAATGTTTGATAAGTTCTAAATAGTTCAATCCGGAACAAGTTTGACAATGAAAATCTGACTTTATGATTAATAAGTCAAATAATGTGTTGTTCTTTGCACAACGAGCATTCCATATGTATAGGCGAACTCAAACAATGCTAACTCGTAGAACAACTAGATAAACATGATAAATAGAGCATGATGGAAAATAGATAAAAATGATAAAATAAACAACCAAATTACTTGTAAAACAAATAGATAAAACTGAAATACTACAAAGAATAATAACCCAAATACCCTTAAACTAACTCAAAACACAAAAACGATAAAATAGACCCTTAAACGAAGGAATTTGACCCTATGACAAACACGTGTAGATTTGAGAAAAGCCTCTGGATTGTATCATGGACAAAAATTCAACAACCTTTTCATTTATCCTTCATATTTTTGGCTTGAATCAAATGCACGAAGGTTGGTCCTTCTTCCTCCATGCTCATATGGAAACTAGGTATCTTGCTTGTTGCACATG
>NW_019236235.1:128368-133279 GCF_002742605.1 Olea europaea var. sylvestris
AGAATTTGATCAAAGTCCATGCAAATTCTACTATTTATGTGAACCAAGCATGCACAAAAACTAGGCAGAACAAATTTTTTTTTCTTTTTTTTTTTTTCTAAACAACATAATTCAATACTAAAATAAATATATTCAAAATAATATCTTTAGAGTGATTACCATGCATGTATCCATTATTGACGTGAAATTCTAGGCAAAATTCTTAAAAAATAAATGTTGCTGAAAAGCTATCTATCTCAAGTGGCAATTGTCAAAATAAATTCATTTGCATAGCTATCAACCCCGAAACTTCATAAACTTTTAATGTAAATTAGAGAAGTCCTTATAACAAGGCATATCCTAAAATTGGCTTTTGTCGATAACATATGGTATTAAAATATTTTTCAAAATCCCGTGACAACTCGGCTTGGAAGGTAACCCGTCGTAGTTTACTTAAAGTGACATATAAAATTCTAAAGATATCAGATTGACATAATTTTAAGTTTAATCAGTAGCTAATCCATGAAACTATCAAACCCCACTGGTTTCGTCCAAAAATCCCAAGTAATGATTGAGTTACGAATTCCAAGTGACGATTGAGTTACGAATTTTTGAATCTAAGGGCAAAAGTTGAAATTTTCAAAAAACAACAACACTCGGTTTACTAAAAGTGACATATAAAATTTTAACATCAGATTGACATGATTCCAAGTTTATTCAGTAGATAACTTATAAGACTATCAAACATCACTAGTTTTGTTCAAAAATTCCAAATAACCATTGAGTTACAAATTTTTAAAGTCAATGCAAAAGTCGGGAATTTTAAACAAACAACAACATTAAATTGCTAACTTTTTTTTGTTGGAAACGGTGACTTATAAGTTAATTTCTATAAAGCATATCTACTTTTAAACATAACTTATCTATTAAAATGTTCTTAGAAGAGTTCAAAATATGATGTTCATCGAAATCTATTTAAAAAATAAATGTTTCATAATCGAATTAAAAACATTAAGTCACCGAGTTCTCTATAGCATGTTATCTTCATCCGCCATCATCCATTCCCTAGGCAAATCAAATCAACCTGTAGAAAGGGAATTAACCTGTGAGTTTGAAACTCAACAGATACCATCGGTGCTTTTTGTTATCAAATTAGATAATTCGAATCATAGTTTCATACCGTCGCACGAGAGGGATTTTCGATAAAATCCAATTTCCATAGAATTATCATAAAACGTAGACCTGTAGAATAATCATTCAATTGTAGTAGTGCCGAAGCATCATATCCAGAGATACCAATTTATTCATACCTTTAACAAAAAAATAAAATAAAAACGAATAAAAAAATCACAACTTGAAAACGAAACAACTCTTGCACTTCTTTTTACCTTAATTTGAATCTTTGAAATGGATGAAATTGGATGATAAATGTTGGTTGTTGATGGCACTCAAAATTTTTAAGAAATTTTATGCAGATATTAGGAGAAAAGACTTGGAATTTGAAGTTAAAGAGAAAGTTTTGCTAAAGGTGACACCAATAAAGGGTGTACTTAGGTTCGGCAAGAAAAGCAAACTACAACCTCGTTATATTGGATCTTTTGAAATACTTGACAAAGTCGGGAATGTGGCTTATCGACTAGCTTTGCCGCCTGAACTATCAGTCGTTCACAATGTGTTTCGTATATCGATGATCAGGAAGTATGTGCATGATCCTAATCACATGGTGAATTATCAACCCCTGGAAGTATAGGAAGATTTATCTTATGAGAAATTACCGATTAAAATACTGGATCGAAAGGTAGATAAATTACCGAATAAAGAGATTCAACTGGTTAAAGTGCAATGGAATAATCATGGAGTAGAAGAATATACTTTGGAAAGAGAAGAAAAAGTCAAAGGCAAATATCCAACACACTTTGCCAATCCATAAGGTAAATTTCGAGGACAAAATTTTGTTTAAGGTGTAAAGGATGTAGAAGCCCAAAAAAATGAGTGTTGGATATATATATATATATATGAGCTTAATTTCATTTTTTTGGGCTTCTACATCCTTTACACCTTAAACAAAATTTTGTCCTTGAAATTTACCTTATTGTTGGTGAAGAGTGTTGGATAGTGTTGTCAACTCCCTCTTTTCTTTTCCAAGTAACTTCTTCTTCTCCATGATTACTCCATAGTAGATCAATTGAATCTCTTTATTCCATAACTTATACACCTTTCAATCCAATATTGAAATTGGAAATTCCCCATAAAATAATCTTTCTACATTTCCAGAGATTGATAATTAATTACGTGATCAGGATCATGCATATACTTCTTAATCATCGATATGTGAAACATGTTGTGAGCTGCCGATAGTTTGGGTGGCAAGACTAGTCAATATGCTAGATTTCTGACCCTAGCAAGTATTTTAAAAGGCCCAATATAACAAGAATGTAGTTTGCCTTTCTTGTCAAAGTGTTTTAAATGGTCCAATATAACAAGAATGTAGTTTGCCTTTCTTGCCAAAGTGTTTTAAATGGTCCAATATAACAAGAATGTAGTTTGCCTTTCTTGTCGAGCCTAAGTACACCCTTTGTTGGTTCCACTTTTAAAAAGACTTTATCTCCAACTTGAAACTCCAAGTCCTTTCTTATGGTATCTGCATAGCTCTTTTGTCTGTCTTGCACTGCATTTTTCCTAGTACGTATCTTATCAACAGCTTCGACGGCCATTTTAATGATCTTTGGTCCCAAAACACTCTTTTCTCCAATTTCATCCCAATGAATAGGCAATCTACATCTTCTACCATAGAGGCTTCATACTGTGTTGTACCAATAGTTACTTGGAAACTGTTATTATATGTAAATTCCACCAAAGGTAAATATGATTTCCAATTGTACCTTCAAAAGTTTAAATTCAGATTGACCATCCGACTGAGGGTGATACTCCATACTAAAATTCAATTTCGTTCCCATAGTCTCTTGTAAAGACCAAAACTTAAACCCAAATCTTGGATCACTCTATTAGACACAATAGACACTGGAGCATCATGTAATCTTACAATCTCTCTAATGTGTAACTATGTCAACTGATCTAGATTGAATGTCATTTTTCGGAAGAATATGAGAGGACTTTGTTGGACGATTCACTATTATCCATATAACGTTGTGTCCTCTTGCTAACTTCGAAAATCCTACCACAAAGTCGATTGCGATATTCTCCCACTTCCATTTAGGTATGTTGAATGGATTTAATAACACTACCGGTCTTTGATGTTATGCTTTAACTTGTTGACATACTATGCATTTTCGTACTACCATGATGTGTGGTGTATGGGGTGAAATGAGCTTCTTCCAATATCTCCTTCCTCGAAACTTTATCCTTAGTTACACAAATTCTTCTTTTATACATCAATACCCTATCCAAAGCTATTTCAAATACTTTCTCTTATCCGCACCAAATTGTTCTCGATCTTCTGCAAGAATGGATCTTTACCCTATGCTTCTACGATCTGATCTTTAAGAGTAGGTCGACCCACCAAAGTTGATAAACAAGCGATGACTTGCCCTGGGGTGGCTACCATTTGAATTTGTAAATTCTCCAAGTCTTTGATCAACTCCATCTGAGTAGTAGGAAATGATGCCAACCGTCCCTTTGACTTTCTACTTAGAGCATCAAAGACAACATTAGCCTTACCAAGATGGTAATGAATAATGCAATCATAATCATTTACAAGCTGCAACCATTGGTCTTTGTCTCATATTCAATTCCTCTTCTATGAAGAAACATTTGAGACTCTTATGATCAGTGTTAATATTGCACTTTCCCTTCTATAAGTAATGGAGCCATATCTTTAATGCATGTACTACCATCACGAGTTCTAGATCATGCGTCGTATAGTTATGCTCATGTTTGTTGTTCAATATTGTAATTCGCATGTCTGTGAACAAAAAGGGACTAAAATGAACATTTGTAAAAGTCAAGGACTTAGTTACATATATGTGTAGTTGAGTTAGGGTTCAAAATTGAGTGTGGAATGAGGTTGAAGATGTACCAGATTTTGGCCTGCCTCTCGCTGATCATCACTCGAGCGTTAAAAATAGAGAGCTTGCATCTGCTCTTCACCCCTAGTCGCTCAAGCGAAAAACGCGTCGCTCGCTTTTTCGCTAAGATGTCACTCTAGCGATTGTTGTATCCAACCAAACCCTAGGTGGCGATTTGAAGAGTTTTACATGGCCCATGACACCTCTTCGGCCCTAATTATAAATACAGAAGTCATGGATGATTTTTCTAAGGTTACTCATTACACTTTCACATCTATAGAACATTCATATCATTGTTCAAGAGATCCAAGGTTTAATTCATTAGTTAATCCATTATATTCATTCTTGTGATCCGGCAACCAAGTTTTGGAAAAGCATCACATCTTTGTAATCCAAAACACTAGCATCCTTAATTCATTGAGGAAGGGACTCTCTCATTGGGAATTGAGAGAGGTAGACTTCAAGCCCAGGAAAAGCACCATAACAAGAGGCTCTTGGAAACTTCATTTGGAAGAGGCAATCAGTTTAAGATCAAGAGGTTGGAAAAAGACAGCATATCTTGCGGGCTACACGAGGTAGATGAGAAGGTCAAATGGAGTTGCTAGACAATATCTACGGCAGTGGATCGTGAGACCAAAAGATTGATAGTGGGTCTTAGAGATAAAAAAAAAAAAAAAAAAAAAAATTACATCTAAAACTAGAGAAAGTTACTAGACTAGAATCGCATTATAACCCTGATTGACTATAGTGGAGATAATTGGCTTGATCCTAGAGTATTTCCCATGTTATGTTTCTCCATCAACAAATCTTGTGTTTTTAATGCTTTCCATATTATTATTGTGGCATTCAAACTTATGGAAATTGGATTGTATGTTTAATCATCTAGAAAATAATTAAAAGTGACTTG
>NW_019236235.1:137366-146080 GCF_002742605.1 Olea europaea var. sylvestris
TAGTTCCACACATTTTTGACTGTTTTCTCGTTCTGATATATTTCAAGCATCTTGTTACAATTCGGAGCTCTTTGGGGCATTTCTCTTGTTGCTTTTACTTCAGGTACATTTTTCTTGTATTTTCCTATGAACCCTGTTGCGGAATGTACCCTAGAAACAAAACAAGATTCAAGATGAATTTTAAGAATGCTAAAATAAAACTAATATCCTTAACCTAGTGAGTTCCTAAATCGAGAAACAAGGTTGGAATGATTAAACGCTACTAAGATTGGAAATGTTCAATAAGTTCTAAATGGTTCGATTAGGAACAAGCTTGACAGCGAAAATCTAACTTTATGATTAATGAAAATTAATATTTGTTCTTTGCCCAACGAACATTCCTTATATATAAGTGGACTCAAACAATCCAAAATCGTAAAACAACCAGATGCACATGATAGAGCGTGAAGAGAACTAGATGAAAATGATAAAAACTAAAAACCACACTACTTGTAAAACAATGAGATAAAGCTGCAGTATTGCAAAAAAAATATTGATGCAAATACCCTTAAACTAACTCAAAACATAATTTTGCAATAGAATTTGACCCTCTAACAAACACGTGTAGATTTGAAAGGATTTAATCTCGAGGCCTTTTGGACAATGCATCTGCACTAGATTGATTTTTTCTCGATAATAAGCTAGATACTCTTGTCTTTTTTGTCTCTATCCTCTCTTTGTTAGATTCTTCAAGGAACTATATAAGGCATCTTCATTCATTCCATGAAAAAAGTACATTGTTTGAGAGATTATTGTAAAGTGAAATTTTCATTTTCAATCTTGTTCTTAATTCATCTACGATAAACCAACGAAAGATTTCCAATCTTTGTGGAGTTTTACCCTTCATGCCTTGATTCTTGTTTCAAGCAATCATTTGGTCAGGGTTCTTCATTTGGTTTTAGCTTTCTCGGGGTTCGAGTCAAATCTCGTTTGAGTTACATAGTACACCCTACAACAGGTTTTACATTGAGCATTTTAATGGGTTCTAGAACGTTTTGGTCTAATTTTATACATTTTTACTTAATTTAGTTCATTTCTCGTGCATGTATTAGTTACATTCATGCATTTTAAACATTTTTCTCTTTCTGACATATTTTAGGCATAGTTCAAGCATGACGGTGAAAATCTAACTTTGAGATTAATAATAAAGCCCCCTTTTGTCCTCCATTTATTGAAATCAAAATGGGGGCAGTAGTGTGTTTTGTTAAAAAATAAATAAATAAATAAAAATTAAAAATTAGTTGTTGAAGAAGAAGGAAAAGTTTGTAATTTACATGCAATATTTTTTATGGAAGAAATCATGTGGCTGAAAATAGAAGGTGAAAACTAAAATGTAGTTTAATGGGGGCCAAACGGGGACAAAATAATTTGTTTTTTTTCTTTTTTGGCCCAACTAACACCATTTATATATAGGCAGATCAAAGTGTCCAAACTCATAAAACATCTATGCATGATAAAAAAGAGCGAGATGAAGACTGGATAAAAATGTTAAGCCCCCGTTTGGCCCCCATTTTGTGAAAATGAAAATAGATGGAATAGTATTTTTTTTTTTTGAAAAATGAATGCTTGAAAAAAAAGGAAAAGTTTTTTGTTTAAGTGTAATATTATTTTGTGGAAGATTGTGTGGTTGAAAATAGGAAAGAGGAAAATGAAATATAATGGAATGAAAATTAATAAGGGTCAAACAGGGGCTAAAGTAAAAGACCACATTACTTGTAAAACATCTAGATAAAACTGCAATGCTGCGATAAATAATGACACAAATAACCTTAAACTAACTTAAAACCAAAAAAAGGAAGTTAAAACTGACCCCTAAAAATTGGGATTTGACCCTCTGACGGACAAGTGTACATTCGAAAAATGCTTTTAAATTGTACTCAAGAACAAAAATTCAACACTCGACCTAAAATTTATGGGCATTTTCATAGATCCTTCTTATTTCTCTTTAGCTTGAATCAAATGCACGAAGGTTGGTTCTTCTTCCTCCATGCTCATCTCGAAACTCGATAACTCGTTTATTGTTGCACTTGATCTCTCAACCGAAACCACGTAACTTGGACAAGTCCTTGCACGCTTCTTGGATCTTATTTGCTCTTGAGCTAGTTATCGACGTCTCCGAAACACATAAACGATCCTTGCTGACTTGTCTTCCATGATTCACATCATTCTCTACCATCTGACCTCGAGATCTTTTGGGTAATGCATTCGCACTTGATTGGCTTTTTCTTGATATATAAAGCGTCTTCATTCATTTTATGAAGAAAGTACACTAACCAAGAGGTTATTGTAAAGTGAACTTTTCATTTGCAATCTTGTTCTCAATTCAATTATGACGAACCAATGAAAAGATTTCCAATCTTCGTGACATTCAAGCCTTCAAAACCTTGATTCTTGTTTCAAGCAATCTAGTGGTCAGGGTTCTTAATTTTATTTTTAGCGTTCTCCATGTTCATGTCAAATCTCGTTTGGGTTGCCTATTGCATCCTACATCAGGGTTCACATCGATTATTTTAATGGATTCTAGAATGTTTTGGCCTAATTTGATCCATTTTGACTTAGTTTTGTTCATTTTTGCTTGTGTGTATTAGTTCCTTTCGTGCATTTTTAAAATTTATTTCTCGTTCTAATATATTTTACAAGCATATTGGCATGATTCAGTGCTTTTTAGGACATTTTGCTTGTTATGTTTACTTCCGAAACTTTTGTCGTATTTTGTTGTGAACCCTATTGGGAGTGTACCCCAGAAACAAAAAAGATTCCAGATGAATTCTAGGAATGCTAAAATCAAACTCATATCTTTGACCCAGTGATTTCCTAAATCGAGAACCGTGGCTGGAATGATTGAATGCTACAAAGATTCGAAAGGTTCGATAAGTTCTAAATAGTTCAATTTCCTAAGCTTCATAGCAAATATCTAACCTATGATTAATAACTAAAATAATGTGTTGTTCTTTCCCCAACGAACATTCCTAATATAGGCGGTGGACTCAAACATTCCAAACTTGTAAAACAACCAGTTATACATATAAAATAGAGTGTGACGAAAACTAGATAAAAACGATAAAATAAAAAACCACATTACTTGTAAAACAACTAGATAAACTCCAGTACTGGAAGAAATAATGATACAAATACCCTTAAACTAACTCAAAACATAAAAAAGTTAAAACTAATCCGTAAAAAATAGAATTTGACCCTTTGACAAACACATGTAGATTCGAAGGGATTTGACCTCGAGGCCTTTTGAACAATGCATCTGCACTAGATTGGCTTTTTCTCGATAATAAGCTTGCCACTCTTGCCTTTTTCCTCTCTATGCTCTCTTTGTCAGATTCTCTAAGGAACTATATAAGCTGTCTTTCTTCATTGCATGAAGAACGTACATTGTCTGAGAGATTATTGTAAAGTGAAATTTTCATTTTCAATCTTGTTCTTAATTTACCTACGATGAACAAATGAAAGATTTCCAATCTTTGTGGCGTAAAATCATTCATGCCTTGATTCTTTTTTCAAGTAATCATTTGGTCAGGATTCTTCATTTGATTTTAGCTTTCTCGGGGATCGAGTCAAATCTAGTTTGACTTACATAGTACACCCTACAACGAGGTTTACATTGAGCATTTTAACGGGTTCTAGAACGTTTTGGCCTAATTTTATATATTTTGACTTAGTTTAGTTCATTTCTCGTGCCTGTGTTTTTGTTCCATTCGTGAATTTTATAATATTTTTCTCTTTTTGACATATTTCAGCCATATTGGTACAATTCGGTGCTTTGTATGACATTGCGCTTGTTGCATTTACTTTAGGCACTTTTGTAGTATTTTGATGTAAACCCTATTGCGGAGTGTGCCCTAGAAATAATACAAGATTCGAGATGAATTCCAAGAATGCTAAAATCAAATTAATATTCTTGACTAGTGATTTCCTAAATAGAGAACCAAGGCTGGAATGGCCGAATGCTACAAAGATTGAAAAGGTTCGATTAGTTCTAAATAGTTCAATTAGGGACAAGCTTGGCAGCTAAAATCTAACTTTATGATTAATATGGAAAGCCCCATTTGGCGCCCATTTATTGAAATGAAAATGGGTGGAATGGTGTTTCATTTTTAAAAATCTATGGTTCAAGAATAAGGAATTTTTTTTTGTTTTATGTGTAATATTTTTTAATGGAAGATTACATGGTTGAAAATAGGAAAGAGAAAAATGAAATATAGTTTAATGGGGGCCAGACAAGGCAAAATAATGTTGTTCTTTGCCCAATGAACGTTCCTTACATATAGGCGTTCAACAAACAATCCTTGCATGCGTCTTTGATCCTATTTGCTCTTGACTTGGTTATCGGCTGCTCTGGAACACATAAAGGATCCTTGCTAGCTTGCCTTCCATGACACACAACACCCTCTCCCTTCTTAAAAGGATTTGACCTCGGCGCCTTTTAGACAATGCATCGTCACTAGATTAGCTTTTTCTCAATAATAAGTTCTCTCTATCAGATAAATATACCATGCCTATTCATTGTATGAGGAAAGTACATTGTCTGAGATATTATTGTAAATTGAAATTTTCATTTTCAATCTTGTTCCTAATTCAACTACGACAAACCAATCAAAAATATCCAATTTTTTTTTTTGCATTCCACGCTTCACACCTTGACTCTTGTTTCAAGCAATCATTTGGTTAGGATTGTTCATTTGATTTTACCTTTCTTGGGTTCGAGTCAAATCTCGTTTGATTTACATTGTACTTTCTACAATGGGGTTTGTATCAAGCATTTTAAAGGGTTCTAGAATGTTTTGGCCAAATTTGATACATTTTGACTTTGTTTCGTTCATTTTCACGTACATGTATTAGTTCCTTTCATGCATTTTGAACATTTTTTCAAGTTCTGATATATTTCAAACATATTGGTACGATTCAGTGGTTTTGGGGCGTTTTGCTTGATGCGTTTATTTCAGGTATTTTTGTGTATTTTGATGTGAACCTATTGCGGAGTGTACCCTAGAAACAAAGTAAGATTCAAGATGAATTCTAAGAATGCTAAAATCAAATTAATATCCTTGACCCTGTGATTTCCTAAATCGAGAACCAAGGCTGGAATGGTTGAACGCTACGAAGATTGGAAGGGCTTGCTAAGTTGTAAATAGATCAATTAGGAATAAGCTTCTTATTTCTTTTTAGCTGGAATCAAATGCATGACCTTTGGTCCTTCTTTCTTCATGCTCATCTCAATTGCATTTGATCTCTCGATGGAACCCACGTAACTTGGACAAGTCCTTGCACCCTTCTTCGATCTTATTTGCTTTTGACCTAGTTATCGGCTCCTCCAGAACATGTAGTGGATCCTTGGTAACTTGTCTTCCCTGATTCTCATCATTCTCCCTTCTCAAAAGGATTTGACCTCGACGCCTTTTGGATAATGCATCCACACCAGATTGGCCTTTTCTCGATAATAAGATCACCACTCTTGCCTTTTTCCTCTCTATGCTATCTTTATCAAATTCTCTAGGGAACTAAGTCATCTTCATTCATTTCATGAAGAAAATACATTGTCTGATATATTATTGTAAAGTGAAATTTTCATCTTCAATCTTGTTCTTAATTCAACTACGATGAACCAATTAAAGATTTCAAATCTTTGTGGCATTCAACCCCTAGTGCCTAGATTGTCGTTTCAAGCAATCATTTGGTCTAGGATCTTCATTTGATGTTAGCTTCTAGGAGTTAGTGTCAAATCTCGTTTGATTTACATAGTATGTCCTACAATAGGGTTTGCATCAAGCATTTTAATGGGTTCTAGAACGTTTTGGCCTCATTTGATTCATTTTGACTTTGTTTCGTTCATTTTCACGTGCGTGTATGCATGTTTAAACATTTTTTCAAGTTCTGATATATTATAATCATATTGATACGATTCGGTGATTTTTGGGACATTTCACTTGTTGCGTTTATTTCAGGTATTTTTGTGTATTTTGATGTGAACCTATTATGGAGTGTACCCTAGACGCAAAGTAAGATTTGAGATGAATTCGTTTTGATATATTTCAAGCATATTGGTATGGTTCAGTGCTTCTTTAGACATTTTGCTTTTTGCATTTATTTCAGGAACTTTTGTCACATCCCTAGAAACAAAACAAGATTCGAGATGAATTCGAAGAATGCTAAAATCAAATTAATAGCCTTGACCCCATGATTTCCTAAATCGAGAACCAAGGCAGAATGATTGAATGATAAAAAGATTGGAAAGGTTTGATAAGTTCTAAATAGTTCTATTAGGAACAAGCTTGAATGCGAAATTCTAACTTTAAATAATTCAAATAAAGTTCTGTTCTTTGTACAACAAACATTCTTTATATATAGGCAGACTTGAACAATCCTAACTTATAAAACAACCAGATAAAATGCAAAAGAAAGCATGACAAATACTTGATAAAAATGAAAAAGTAAAAAAACCACATCACTTTTAAAATAACTAGATAAAAGTGAAATACTATGAAAAATAGTGATGCAAACACCCTTAAACTAATTCAAAACATAAAAACGCTAAAACTAACCCGTGAACAACGAAATTTTACCCTCTAACTAACACGTGTAGATTCAAAAAATGCTTTTGGAGCTAAAATTTATGTAAGCTCTCATACATACGTCTTATTTCTCTTCAGCTTGAATCAAGTGTGCGAAGGTTGGTCCTTCTTCCTCGATGCTCATCTCAAAACTAGGTATCTTGCTTGTTGCACTTGATCGAGATAGAACTCACGTGATTTTGACAAGTCTTTCCACACTGCTTCGATCTTATTTGCTCTTGACCGAGTTATCGTAACTTCTGAAACACATAAAGGATCCTTGCTACCTTGTCTTCCATGACTCTCATCATTCTCTCCCTTCCTTAAAGGATTTTGACCTTAGGACATTTTGGAAAATGCATCAGCACTAGATTGGCTTCTTCTCGATAATATGCTCACTACTCCTACCCTTTTCCTCTCTATGCTTTCTTTGTCAGATTCTCTAAGGAACTATAGGCGTCTTCATTCATTGTATGAAGAAAGTACATTGTCTGAGAGATTATTGTAAAGTGAAATTTTAATTTTAAATCTTGCTCTTAGTTCAACTACAACAAGCAATCAAATATTTCCAATCTTTGTGGCGTTCAGCCCTTCAAACCTTGATTTTTGTTTCGAACAATCATTTGTTCAGGGTTCTTCATTTGATTTTAGCTTTCTCGAGGTTCGTTCGAATCTTGTTTGATTTACACTATACATCCTGCAACAAGGGTTCATATCTATCATTTTAATGGATTCTAGAATGTTTCGACCTAATTTGATACATTGGAATTTGAACCTCTGACAAACACATGTAGATTCGAAAAATGCTTCTATATTGTACTCAAGGACAAAAATTCAAAAATTGAGCTAAGATTTATGTGCGTTCTCATACATCCTTCTTATTTCTCATTAGCTTGAATCAAATACCAGAAGGTTGTACCTTCTTCCTCCGTGCTCATCTCAAAACAAGTTATCTTGCTTGTTGCACTTGATCTCTTGATCGAACCCATGTATCTTGGACAACTCCTTGCACGCTTCTTCGACCTTATTTGCTCTTGACCTAGTTATCGTCTCCTCCGGAACATGTAAAGGATCTATGCTAGCTTCATTCCATGATTCTTATCATTCTCTCCCTTCTTAAAACAATTTGACCTCGAGACATTTTGGACAATGCATCAGCACTAGACTGGCTTTTTTTCGATAATAATCTCACCACTCTTGCCCTTTTCCTCTTTGTGCTCTGTCTTTGTCAGATTCACTTAGGAACAATACGAGCCATCTTCATTCATTGTATGAAGAAAGTACATTGTCTGAGAGATTATTGTAAAGTGAAATTTTAATTTTAAATCTTGCTCTTAGTTCAACTACAACAAGCAATCAAATATTTCCAATCTTTGTGGCGTTCAGCCCTTCAAACCTTGATTTTTGTTTCGAACAATCATTTGTTCAGGGTTCTTCATTTGATTTTAGCTTTCTCGAGGTTCGTTCGAATCTTGTTTGATTTACACTATACATCCTGCAACAAGGGTTCATATCTATCATTTTAATGGATTCTAGAATGTTTCGACCTAATTTGATACATTGGAATTTGAACCTCTGACAAACACATGTAGATTCGAAAAATGCTTCTATATTGTACTCAAGGACAAAAATTCAAAAATTGAGCTAAGATTTATGTGCGTTCTCATACATCCTTCTTATTTCTCATTAGCTTGAATCAAATACCAGAAGGTTGTACCTTCTTCCTCCGTGCTCATCTCAAAACAAGTTATCTTGCTTGTTGCACTTGATCTCTTGATCGAACCCATGTATCTTGGACAACTCCTTGCACGCTTCTTCGACCTTATTTGCTCTTGACCTAGTTATCGTCTCCTCCGGAACATGTAAAGGATCTATGCTAGCTTCATTCCATGATTCTTATCATTCTCTCCCTTCTTAAAACAATTTGACCTCGAGACATTTTGGACAATGCATCAGCACTAGACTGGCTTTTTTTCGATAATAATCTCACCACTCTTGCCCTTTTCCTCTTTGTGCTCTGTCTTTGTCAGATTCACTTAGGAACAATACGAGCCATCTTCATTCATTGTATGAAGAAAGTACATTGTCTGAGAGATTATTGTAAAGTGAAATTTT
>NW_019236235.1:146785-168686 GCF_002742605.1 Olea europaea var. sylvestris
GCCTTTTGGATAATGCATCCACACCAGATTGGCCTTTTCTCGATAATAAGATCACCACTCTTGCCTTTTTCCTCTCTATGCTATCTTTATCAAATTCTCTAGGGAACTAAGTCATCTTCATTCATTTCATGAAGAAAATACATTGTCTGATATATTATTGTAAAGTGAAATTTTCATCTTCAATCTTGTTCTTAATTCAACTACGATGAACCAATTAAAGATTTCAAATCTTTGTGGCATTCAACCCCTAGTGCCTAGATTGTCGTTTCAAGCAATCATTTGGTCTAGGATCTTCATTTGATGTTAGCTTCTAGGAGTTAGTGTCAAATCTCGTTTGATTTACATAGTATGTCCTACAATAGGGTTTGCATCAAGCATTTTAATGGGTTCTAGAACGTTTTGGCCTCATTTGATTCATTTTGATTTTGTTTCGTTCATTTTCACGTGCGTGTATGCATGTTTAAACATTTTTTCAAGTTCTGATATATTATAATCATATTGATACGATTCGGTGATTTTTGGGACATTTCACTTGTTGCGTTTATTTCAGGTATTTTTGTGTATTTTGATGTGAACCTATTATGGAGTGTACCCTAGACGCAAAGTAAGATTTGAGATGAATTCGTTTTGATATATTTCAAGCATATTGGTATGGTTCAGTGCTTCTTTAGACATTTTGCTTTTTGCATTTATTTCAGGAACTTTTGTCACATCCCTAGAAACAAAACAAGATTCGAGATGAATTCGAAGAATGCTAAAATCAAATTAATAGCCTTGACCCCATGATTTCCTAAATCGAGAACCAAGGCAGAATGATTGAATGATAAAAAGATTGGAAAGGTTTGATAAGTTCTAAATAGTTCTATTAGGAACAAGCTTGAATGCGAAATTCTAACTTTAAATAATTCAAATAAAGTTCTGTTCTTTGTACAACAAACATTCTTTATATATAGGCAGACTTGAACAATCCTAACTTATAAAACAACCAGATAAAATGCAAAAGAAAGCATGACAAATACTTGATAAAAATGAAAAAGTAAAAAAACCACATCACTTTTAAAATAACTAGATAAAAGTGAAATACTATGAAAAATAGTGATGCAAACACCCTTAAACTAATTCAAAACATAAAAACGCTAAAACTAACCCGTGAACAACGAAATTTTACCCTCTAACTAACACGTGTAGATTCAAAAAATGCTTTTGGAGCTAAAATTTATGTAAGCTCTCATACATACGTCTTATTTCTCTTCAGCTTGAATCAAGTGTGCGAAGGTTGGTCCTTCTTCCTCGATGCTCATCTCAAAACTAGGTATCTTGCTTGTTGCACTTGATCGAGATAGAACTCACGTGATTTTGACAAGTCTTTCCACACTTCTTCGATCTTATTTGCTCTTGACCGAGTTATCTTAACTTCTGAAACACATAAAGGATCCTTGCTACCTTGTCTTCCATGACTCTCATCATTCTCTCCCTTCCTTAAAGGATTTTGACCTTAGGACATTTTGGAAAATGCATCAGCACTAGATTGGCTTCTTCTCGATAATATGCTCACTACTCCTACTCTTTTCCTCTCTATGCTTTCTTTGTCAGATTCTCTAAGGAACTATAGGCGTCTTCATTCATTGTATGAAGAAAGTACATTGTCTGAGAGATTATTGTAAAGTGAAATTTTAATTTTAAATCTTGCTCTTAGTTCAACTACAACAAGCAATCAAATATTTCCAATCTTTGTGGCGTTCAGCCCTTCAAACCTTGATTTTTGTTTCGAACAATCATTTGTTCAGGGTTCTTCATTTGATTTTAGCTTTCTCGAGGTTCGTTCGAATCTTGTTTGATTTGCACTATACATCCTGCAACAAGGGTTCATATCTATCATTTTAACGGATTCTAGAATGTTTCGACCTAATTTGATACATTGGAATTTGAACCTCTGACAAACACATGTAGATTCGAAAAATGCTTCTATATTGTACTCAAGGACAAAAATTCAAAAATTGAGCTAAGATTTATGTGCGTTCTCATACATCCTTCTTATTTCTCATTAGCTTGAATCAAATACCAGAAGGTTGTACCTTCTTCCTCCGTGCTCATCTCAAAACAAGGTATCTTGCTTGTTGCACTTGATCTCTCGATCGAACCCATGTATCTTGGACAACTCCTTGCACGCTTCTTCGACCTTATTTGCTCTTGACCTAGTTATCGTCTCCTCCGGAACATGTAAAGGATCTATGCTAGCTTCATTCCATGATTCTTATCATTCTCTCCCTTCTTAAAACAATTTGACCTCGAGACATTTTGGACAATGCATCAGCACTAGACTGGCTTTTTTTCGATAATAAGCTCACCACTCTTGCCCTTTTCCTCTTTGTGCTCTGTCTTTGTCAGATTCACTTAGGAACAATACGAGCCGTCTTCATTCATTGTATGAAGAAAGTACATTGTCTGAGAGATTATTGTAAAGTGAAATTTTCATTTTCAATCTTGTTCTATGAAGAACCAGTCAAAGGTTTCCAATCTTTGTGCTGTTCAGCCCATCATGCTTCGATTCTTGTTTCAAGCAACAAATGAAGGTTAGGTTCCTTCATTTGATTTTAGCTTTCCCGTGGTTCGTTTGAATCTCGTTTGAGTTACATTGTACATCCTACAACGGGGTTCACATCAAGAATTTTAACGGATTCTAGAACGTTTCGGCCTGATTTGATAAATTTCGACTTCATTTTGTTCGTTTTTGCTTGAGCGTATTAGTTCCTTTCATGCATTTTTGAACATTTTTTCTCGTTCTGATATATTTCAAGCATATTTGTAAGATATGGTGCTTCTTGGAAGTTTCTCTTGCTATGTTTATTTCAAATACTTTTGTCATACTTTGATGTGAAACCTGTTGCGGAGTGTACAATTAAAAGAATACTAAAAGCAAATTAATTTTCTTGACCTTGTTATTTCTTAAATTGAGAACGAAGGCTGGAATGGTTGTACACTATAAGGTTCGATAAGGTTCTAAATAGTTAAATTATGAAAAAGCTTGAAAGCGAAAAGTTAGTTTAATGTGTTTGTACAACGAATATTTCTTATATTTAGGCGGACTGAGACAATCCTAACTCATGAAAACAACTAAACATGATAAAATAGAGTGATGAAAACTAGATAAAAATGACAAGATGAAAACCACATTACTTGTAAAACAACTAGATAAGACTGAAATACTACAAAAAATAATGATGCAAATACCTTAAACTAACCCAAAACATAAAAACACTAAAACTAACCAATAAACAACGGAATTTGACCATCCCACAAACATGTGTAAAATTGAAAAATGCTTTTCAATTGCAATCAAAGATGAAAATTCAACAATCGAGCTAAAATTTATGCACATTTTCATACATCCTTCTTATTTCTATTTAGATTGAATCAAATGCACAAAAGTTGGTCCTTCATTCTGTTGCACTTGATCTCTCGACTGGATCCACATAACTTGGACAAGTCCTTGCACGCTTTGTCGATCTTATTTCCTCTTGACCTAGTTATTGACTCCTTCGAAGCACATAAAGGATCCTTGCTAGCTCTCCTTCCATGATTCAAACCATTAACCCTTCTCAAAAGGATTTGACCTCGAGACCTTTCGGGCAATGCATCAGCACTAGATTGGCTTTTTCTCAATAATAAGCTCAACATTCTTGCCTTTTCCCTATCTTTGCTCTCTTTGTCAGATTCTCTATGGAACTATACAAGGCGTCTTCATTCATTGTATAAAGAAAGTCAATTGTCTGAGAGATTATTGTAAAGTCAAATTTTCATTTTCGATCTTGTTCTTAATTCAACTACGACGAATTCAATCAAAGATTTCCAATCTTTGTGGCATTCAACCCTTCACGCCTTGATTCTCATTTCAAGAAATCATTTGGTGATTCGTCATTTTATTTTAGCTTTCTCGGGTTTCGTGTGAAATCTCATTTGAGTTACATAGTACATCTTATAACGGTGTTCACATCGACCTTTTTAATGGGTTCTAGAATGTTTCGGCTTAATTTGATACATTTTGACTTTGTTTTCATTTTCACTTGTGTGTATTAGTTTCTTTCTTGCATTTTTGAGCATTTTTTCTTGTTCTATTATATTATTAGGTGCTTTTTGGAAATTTCACTTGTTGCATTTGTTTCAGGTACTTTTGTCGTATTTTGATGTGAACCTTGTTACGGAGTGTACAATTCAAAGAATGCTAAAATCAAATTGATATCCTTGATCCCATGATTTCATAAATCAAGAACCAAGACTGGAATGGTTGATCACTATAGAGATCGGAAAGGTTCGATAAGTTCTAAATAGTTCGGTTCAATTAGGAACAAGCTTGAAAGCTAAAATCTAACTTTATGATTGATAACTCAAGTAGTGTGTTTTTATTTGTACAACGAACATTCCTTAAATATAGACGGACCCCAACAATCCTAACTCCAAAAACAACCAGATAGACATGACAAAATAGAGTGTGACGAGAACCAGTTAAAAATGATAAAATAAAAAACCACATTACATGTAAAACAACTAGTTAAATGTGAAATACTGCAACAAATAACGACACAAATACCCTTAAACTAACTCACAACATAGAAACGCTAAAACTGAAGGGATTTGACCCTCCGACAAACACATGTAGATTTAAAAAATGCTTTTGAATTGTACTCAAGCACGAAAATTCAACAATCGAGCTAAACTTTACAATGAGGAGACGTCAAATAAATGGAATGTAGATCTTATTCAAGTTTCAATTGGCCCGATTGCAAGAGCTTGAGCTTCAAGGTTCAAGGAAACTCTCAATGGGCTGATTCAATACATTTGGACTGAGGTGAATTCTTGGAAGCCCAAGGAAGGTGTTCCACTTGTTCCACAATAATGGATTTCCATGATTCAAGCCTCGGAACAATCAAGAAATAAAGTTCTTCAAGGAGACACCTCCAGATTGTGTGTATGAGAAATGCTATTTGTACAGCATTTATATGCTATAAATTTTTATAGCTCTCTCACAAACGTGGGGCCCACAATTATTTTAATCTCAAACCCCACCCAACAATGATGTACATTGTGCTGTACCTATAGCATTTTTCTTGTTTGTATTTTAAGGAAAAGGTTCCTAAATTGGTGAATTGCGCGATTTTGGTTGGCTGCCATTTAAAAACCAATCTTCTTAATATGGCTAATTTATCTTTCTTATTTCTTGTTAATTATTTTGTTGAATTGTAAGGCTTGAGTGCCAATTTAGATACTATGCTTAATTGAAGGTGGAATAGGCGTGATATACGGAGTTCCATTAGGAATCAATTTTGCAAAATTCAAAATGTGATACTTGTTCGGTTAGTTTCATTTCTTGTGAGTTCTTGGTGAATCATTGCTGGAAATTGTGATAATTGTTTTGGTTAGTTTGATCAGAACCTATGAGGTTTACTACGAGTGGAAAAAGGTAAGAGTAGTATAAGAGGGTAAAAGCTAATCTGATTTCGTTTTGTGTGAAAACCCGAGTGGAATTGAGTGAATCGTTCTTTAGGTGAAACACGTAAGGGATTGTGTGAGGGAATTTTATTCTAACTTTGTTTGCAGCTAACATGTAAGACAACAAAACACAAATACTTCCTAAGACACACGGGGAAAGGTTGATCCGAAGTTTCTCATGGAAGCTTTGATGGGTGAGATGAGGAGATTGTTGTGAGCAGAGATGGAGCAGGTTCATGAGCGGATGGATCAGGTAGAGAATGCACGGCGGGGCAGCCAACCAAAATGCTCCTAATGTGCAAAGAAGGGGAGAATTCAACCTAGAAAGGTGATAGTTATCTGAGTATTATGGGGACGATTTTGGCAAAGAAGACGATTAGGATTCGATTGTTAGCAATAGGAGATATGGTGGTCAAGATAGAGAGGCTAGAAATTGCGAAGATAATGACTTGTGCAGTATTAAGAAGAAGATTACATCGTTTCAAGGCAAAAATGATCCTGAAGCTTACCTTGAGTGGGAAATAAAGATAGAATTAGTGTTTGATTGTCATAATTATTCTGACCTTAAAAGGGTTAAACTTCCAGCCATTGAGTTTTTCGACTATGCGATTGTTTGGTGGGATCAACTAGTGTAAAACCGAAGGAAAAATAGAGAGCGCCCAGTAGAGACTTTGGAGGAGTTGAAAACTTTGATGAGGAGGCAGTTTGCTCCAAGCCATTACAACCATGAGTTGTACAGAAAATTGCAAAGTCTTACACAAGATAATTGGAGTGTGAAGGATTACTATAAGGAAATTGAAATCGTTATGATCCGAGCTAATGTAGAGGAGGATCAAGACCAAGAGGCTACTATGGCTAGGTTATTGGTTGGTTTGAATCTTAAAATTGCTAATTTGGTGGAACTGCAACATTATGTGGAGTTGGAAGATATGGTTTGCATGGCTATCAAAATTGAGAACCAACTCAAAAGGAGGGACAACAATACATGACAACACCCTAACAAGGTTTCATCATGGAAGCCAAATTTTTTGAAGAAAGAGGAGAAACAAGGCAAGGTCAATCCTAGAACCGAGCAAAAGTAGGGAATAACCAGCGATGGAAATCAAGGTAAACCCAATTTCCACCACTCGAAATTGTGATATATTAATTGTTTTAAATGCCAAGGGAGGGGTCACATAGTGAGCCGACTTCCAAACAAAAAGAGTTATGGTATTGCGAAATGATGGTGAAGTCGAGATTGAGGGTAAAGAAGACACCGAATCTATGCCACCATTGGAGGATGTGGGTGAAGAGGAATACGCTGCCCAAGGAGAATTGTTGGTTGCAAGGAGAGCTTTAAGTGTGCAAGTCAAGGAAGACGATGAAGTGCAGTGAGAAACATCTTTCATAAGAAGACGTTTTGGTGTAGATTAGGAGCTAAACTATTATTTTATACTACTTGTCACTCAAAAACTAATGGTCAAACCAAAGTTGTGAATAGGACATTGTCTACTTTGTTGAGGGCTATTATTAAAAAGAACATCAAAGGTTGGGAAGAGTGTTTACCACACATGTTGAGTTTACTTATAATCATATTGTTCATTCTGCTACCAACTTTTCACCATTTGAAATTGCTTATGGTTTATATATACCCTTTAACTCCATTAGATTTAACACCATTGCCCTTGTTTGAACGTGCTAATTTAGATGGAAAGAAAAAGGCTGAATTTGTTAGGCAGATACATGAGAAGGCAAGACTCAACATTGAGAGGAAAACGGAGCAGTATACAAAACAAGCTAACAAAGGGCGACGATAGCTGATTTTTGAACCCGGTGATTGGGTTTAGTTGCACATGAGGAACAAAGGCATTTTAAGTTGCTTCCCAAGGGAGATGGAACTTTTCAAGTCTTTGAGCACAATGACAATGCATAGAAGTTGGATTTGCCAGGTGAGTACAATGTTAGGGCCACTTTCAATGTTACTGATTTAAGTTCTATTGATGAAGGTGATGATTTGAGGATAAATCCTTTTCAAGAGGACGGGAATGATGAGGGCTCTTATAAATGGAATGCAGATCCTATTCAAGTTCCAATTGGATAACATCACTTATATCTATCAATGTGAATGTTTTTATGTACGAGCAAGAAGAATAGAAATGATTTTTAATGACTTGGAATCTGATTGGTCGCATACTAATACAATGGAAATCGAAAACAGTTATAAGGAAATTGCCTAATTTGGTGTTTTGAAAAAGGGACTTTTTTGAAGTTGCAAACCCTTCATTGTCTTTATGCCATGATTACCTTCAAATGCATGTTGTAGAAGTGTGGTAAAAATTTAGGAGTCAGTGGATATGGTTAAGAGAGTGAAAAAGGATTGAAAAAATAATTGGACATTGATGGAAATCTGAAAACATATTCCATCCATTTTGGGTAGTTTGACCTTTACATATGTACTAATCATCTCTTAGATCTGGAAATAGATTTTTATGAGTGCTAGGTTGTTGACAACAATTGGATGGTTTTGACGTTCGTAATTGGACTTGAGAAATAGTGAGATTTATGGGACTAGTTTGTACTGTCATTGATGACTTGAAATGATGATGTCATCTAAATTATTTTGGAAGGAATGGACGTATTTAGGGAATATGTGTGCTAAGATTATTCAATTGAGGATTGTGTTTAATATTAAATGGTAATATAGGTGGTTTTCCGACTTTAGGTGAAAAAAGGAAATTGGTCTACACTTCGTAGAAAGATCACACACGAAGGCAAGAAGGTAAGTAAAAATTCATTCGCAACTACAATGCAAGAACATAGTATTGGTGAGATCATAATGTTACGACATTTACATAGCTTTGACAACAAGCTCATTGTATATCATATGATGGTTATGATTATTGAGTATGTGGTTTCGGAACATATTTACATCAATTTTGATTAATCATGTCATTTACGAGCATTTTCATGAGCATGCACGACATATGTCCATGGTTGAAAATGTAGCATGCACAACATGATTTTAAAATTGAGTTTTACCTCACACTACTTAGGCATCGAGGCATGTGAGGCATGCTTGTGTAATATATTTTGGCATTGCGAATGATACTTCTTTAGTGATTGTAAAGGTAGATAGGGGATGAGCCTTTGGTGATCACTGGAAGGTGGACTACTCGACTATGCCCTTGTGATGTTAGGATTATAGGCGCTGTCGGGTGGGATATTTCTTGGGTGATCATCGGGGCAGTTAGGGGATGGGCTTCTACTGGTCACAAGAGGGGGTCCACTTGCTGGTGTCGATTTCATACTGGTCATTTGATTATTGATTATTGATATTGTGTAGAGCTCTATCCGGTGCATAATAGGTAGATCAAGGACCCAATGAAAGATTTCAAATGAAGTTATTTCGATTAACTTTGACAAATACTTGAATATGATGCATCTTTAGCATAATGTTTAAAGTAATTGGCATGGTGTCATATATTATTGTTACTCATACTCATGACATGCATGATTTTTGCTTACTTAGCATTAGCTTATGGAGTTCTTGCATTGTAGGTGAGCATGGAACTTCGTAGAGGACATAGCTAGCTGTGAAACTCTTATATGATTTAGAAGTTTGATGTACATGGATGACAATGTGTAGTGTTATCTTGTGGAATGTTACTTGGGTCTTATAATTTGTTATATTATATTTGGAGAATCCATTACTGTATGTATGACTTTTGAAATGACATGGTAGATACTTTTGGAATCCTCGGAATAAATGTGTTAAAAGTTGGTCATACAGTATTTGATCATAACATACTATATGTACATCATAGGTGACCAAGCGAGAATATATAGGGACCTTATAGTAGAGATGCTTCTTTCATTTTAACAAAAAATAAATAAAAAATGTGTGAACTCCTGTGTCTAAGTTAAGTCATCAGTTTCATTCCTACACAAGTTACTGTATGGTTATCTACATGATTGGGGGCTGTGACAAAAATTCAAGAATGGAGCTAAAAATTTTGAATCTTTCTTATTTCTCTTCAGCTAGAATCAGATGCATGAAGGTCGGTCCTTCTTCCTCCATGTTCATCGCGAAACTGGGTATCTTGCTTGTTGCACTAGATATCTCTCAATCGGACCCACGTAACTTGGACCGGTCCCTGCACGCTTCTTCAATCTCATTTGCTCTTGACCTAGTTATCGGCTCCTCCAAAACATGTAAAGGACCCTTGCTAGCTTGCCTTCTCATCATTCTCTCCCTTCTCAAAAGGATTTGACCTTGAGACCTTTTGGACAATGCATCCAGCACTAGATTGGCTTTTTCTCAATGATAATTTCACCACTCTTGTCTTTTCTCCTCCCTATGCTATCTTTGTCAGTTCAGTAAAGAACCACATAAGGCGTCATCATTCATTGTATGAAGAAAGTACGTTGTCTAAGAAATTATTATGAAGTGAAATTTTCATTTCAATCTTTTCTTAATTCAACTACGATGAACCAATCAAAGATTTTCAATCTTTTGTGGTGTTCAAACGTTCATGCCTTGATTCTTGTTTCAAGCAACATTTGGCCAGGATTCTTCATCTGGGATTAACTATCTCGAGGTTCGTGCCAAATCTCATTTGAGTTACCTAGTGCATCCTACAACGGGGATCACATTGAGCATTTTAACGGGTTCTAGAACGTTTCGGCCTGTGAAGTATACCCTAAAAAACAAACAGGATTTGCAATGAGTTTCAAAGAATGCTAAAATCAAATTAGTATCCTTGACCCCATGAGAAATAAATCAAGAACCAAGGCTGGAATGGTTGAACTCTACAAAGATTGGAAAGCTTCGATAAGTTCTAAATAGTTCAATTAGGAACAAGCTCGACGGTGAAAATCTAGCTTTGTGATTAATAACTCATATAATGTGTTGTTCTTTGCACAACGAACATTCCTTACATATAGGCGGACTCAAAAAATCCTTACTCGTAAAAAATCGGATAAACATGATAAAATAGAGCGTGAGCAAAACTAGATTAAAATGAAAAAAGGATAAACCACATTACTTGTAAAACAACTAGATATAACTGAATATTGCAAAATGTAATGACGGACTTACCCTTAAACTAATTCAAAATATAAAAATGCTAAAACTGACCCCCTAGACAATAGAATTTGACCCTTTGACAAACATGTGTAGATTAGAAAAATGTTTATGGATTGGCCTCAAGGACGAAAATTCAATAATCGAGCTAATATTTATCACGCATTCATACATCTTTATTTCTCTTTAGCTTGATCAAATGCTCGAAGTTGGTCCTTCTTCCTCCATGGTCATCTCGAAACTTTGTATCTTGCTTGTTGCACTTGATCTCTCTACCAAACCACATAAATTGGACAAGTCCTTGCATGCTTCTTCGATCTTATTTGCTCTTGACAAACACATGTAGATTCGAAAAATGCTTTTGGATTTGCCTCAAGGACGAAAATTCAACAATCGAACTAAAATTTATCCACATTTTCATACATCCTTATTTCTCTTTAGCTTGATCAAATGCTCGAAGTTGGTCCTTCTTCCTCCATGGTCATCTCGAAACTTTGTATCTTGCTTGTTGCACTTGATCTCTCTACCAAACCACATAAATTGGACAAGTCCTTGCATGCGTCTTCGATCTTATTTGCTCTTGACCTGGTTGTCAGGTCCTTCAAAACACGTAAAGGATCCTTGCTAGCTTGCTTTCCATGATTCCAATCATTCTCTCCCTTCTCAAATGGATTTGACCTAGAGCCCTTTTAGACAATGCATCAATACTAGATTGGCTTTTTCACGATAATAAGTTCACCACTCTCACCTTTTTCCTCTCTATGCTCCTTTTGTCAAATTCTCTAAGAAACTATGTAAGGCATTCATTATATGAAGAAAGTACATTGTCTGAGAGATTATTGTATGGATAAAGATTCTTGTACATAATTTTTGGTACATAAGGGTACCCACCCTCTCTCATGGCATGGTGTGATGTCCACGCCATGCTCGAGGGTGGACACCCATGGGTACATATTTTGTACATAATTTTTTGAACACAAGGGTATCCACCCTCTCACATGGCATGCGATCCACTCGAATATGTTATTCAAGTGGATCCTACGCAATGTGAGAGGGTGGACACCCCTGTGTACTAAAAATTATGTTCCCCTATCATATCCCTTATTGTAAAGTGAAATTTTCAGTTTCAATCTTGTTCTTAATTCAACTACAACGAACCAATGATAGATTTCAAATCTCTGTGGTGTTCGATCATTTAAGCCTTGATTCTTGTTTCAAGCAATCATTTGGTCGAGGTTCTTCATTTGATTTTAGCTATCTCGAGGTTCGTGCCAAATCTTGTTTGAGTTACCTAATGCTTCCTACAACAGGCTTCACATCGATCATCTCAACGGAATCTAGAACTTTTTCACTAATTTGATACATTTTGACTTAGTTTTGTTCATTTTCGCATGCATGTATTGGTTTCTTTCATGCAGTTTTGAACAAACATATTGGCACGTCTTGTTGCCTTTTAGGACGTTTCACTTATTACATTTACTTCAGTAATTTTTGTCGTATTTTGATGAGAACCATGTTACGGAGGGTACCCTAGAAACAAAACAAGATTCGAGATGAATTCCAAGAATACTAAAATCAAATGAATATCCTTGACCCTGTTATTTCCTAAATCGTGAACCAAGGCTGGAATGGTTGAATGCTACAATGATTGAAAATGTTTGATAAGTTCTAAATAATTAAATTAGGAACAAGCTTGATGGGGAAAATCTAAATTTATGATTAAAAACTAAATTAATGTGTTGTTCTTTGCACAATGAACATTCCATGGCAGACTCAAACAACACTAGCTCGTAAAACAACTAGATAAACATGATAAAATAGAGCACGACTAGATCAAAATGAAATACCTCAAAAAATTAATGACCCAAATACCCTTAAACTAAAAAACGCTAAAACTGACCCCTAAACATCAGAATTTGGTCCTCTAACAAACACATGTAGGCTCAAAAAGGATTTTTGGATTGTCCTCAAGGATGAAACTTGAACAATCGAGCTAAATTTTATGTCCATTTTCATAAATCCTTGTTATTTCTCTTTAGCTTGAATCAAATGCACGAAGGTTAGTCCTTCCTCCATGCTCATCTCGAAACCAGATATCTCGCTTGTTGCACTCGATCTCTCGACAGGAAAAACAACATTACTTGCAAAAAAATTAGGTAAAACTGAAATACTGCAAAAAAAAAAAAAAATGATGCAAATACCCTTAAACTATCTCAAAACATAAAAAGGCTAAACAAGACCCCCAAAACAATGGAATTTAACCCTCTAACAAACACACGTAGATTTGAAAAATGCATATGGATTGTACTAAAGTACGAAATTCAACAATCAAGCTAAAATGTATGCGTGTATCCATATATCCTTCTCATTTCTGTTTAGCTTGAATTAGATACATGAAGGTTGGTCCTTCTTCCTCCGTGCTCATCTCGAAACTGGGTATATTGCTTGTTGCACTTGATCTCTCGACTGGACCCACGTAACTTGGACCAATCCTTGCAAGCTTCTTCAATCTTAGTTTCTCTTGACCTAGTTATCAGCTCCTCCGGAACACGTAAAGGATCCTTACTAGCCTGCGTTCCATGATTCTCATCATTCTCTCCCTTCTCAAAATGATTTGACCTGGGGACCTTTTGGACAATGCATCGGCACTAGATTAGCTTTTCCAGATAATAAGATCACCACCCTTGCCTTTCTTCCTCTCTATACTCTCTTTGTCAGATTCTCTAATGAACTATATGAGGCTTGAAGATTCATTGTTTGAGAGATTATTATGGAGTGAAATTTTCATATTCAATCTTTTCTTAATTCAACTATGACGAACCAATCAAAGATTTCCAATCTTTGAGGCATCTACCCTTCACGCCTTGATTCTTGTTTCAAGCAATCATTTGATTAGTATTCTTCATATGAGATTAGCTTTCTCGGGGTTCGTACCAAATCTCATCTAAGTTACATAGTGCATCCTACAACGGGGACATCAAGCATTTTAATGGGTTCTTGAACGTTTCAGCCTGGTTTGATATATTTTGAATTAGTTTTATCCACTTTTGCATGCATGTATTAGTTCCTTTCCTGCATTTTTGAATATTTTTCTTGTTCTGATATATCAAGCATATTGGTACAATTCAGTGCTGTTCGGGACATTTTGCTTGTTGCATTTATTTCAAGTATTTTTGTTTTATTTTGATGTGAACTAGTTGCAAAGTATACCCTAGAAAACAAACAGGATTTGCTATGAATTCAAAGAATGCTAAAATCAAATTAGTATCCTTGACCCCATGATTTCCTTAATCAAGAACCAAGGCTAGAATGGTTGAATGCTACAAAGATTGGAAAGGTTCGATGAGTTCTAAATAGTTCAATTAGGAACATTCCACACATATAGGCGGACTCAAACAATTCTTACTCGTAAAAAATCAGATAAACATGATGAAATAAAGCGTGATGAAAACTAGATTAAAATGATAAAATTAAAAACCACTTTGTAAAACAACTGGATAAACTGAATCCTACAAAATGTAATGACGAAAATACCCTTAAACTAACTCAAAACATAAAAACGCTAAAACTGACCCCTAGACAATAGAATTTGACCCTCTGACAAACACATGTAGATTCGAAAAATGCTTTTGGATTTGCCTCAAGGACGAAAATTCAACAATCGAACTAAAATTTATCCACATTTTCATACATCCTTATTTCTCTTTAGCTTGATCAAATGCATGAAAGTTGGTCCTTCATCCTCCATGCTCATCTCGAAACTTAGTATCTTGCTTGTTGCACTTGATCTCTCTACTGGACCACATAAATTGGACAAGTCCTTGCACACTTCTTCGATTTTATTCGCTCTTGACCTAGTTGTCGGCTCCTTTAAAACACGTAAAGTCCTTGCTAGCTTGCATTCCATGATTCCAATCATTCTCTCCCTTCTCAAAAGAATTTGACCTGCCCTTTGGGCAATGTCTCAGCACTAGATTAGCTTTTTCACGATAATAAGTTCACCAATCTCACTTTTTTCCTCTCTATGCACTCTTTGTCGGATTCTCTAAGAAACCGTGTAAGGCATTCATTATATGAAGAAAGTACATTGTCTGAGAGATTATTGTATGGATAAAGATTCTTGTACATAATTTGGACACCCCTACATACCAAAAATTATGTACTCCTAGCAAATCCCTTATTGTAAAGTGAAATTTTCATTTTCAATCTTGTTCTTAATTCAACTACGACGAACCAATGAAAGATTTCCAATCTTTGTGGCGTTCGACCCTCAAGCCTTGATTCTTGTTTCAAGCAATCATTTGATCGAGGTTCTTCATTTGATTTTAGATATCTCAAGGTTCATGCCAAATTTTGTTTGAGTTACCTAGTGCATCCTACAACGGGATTCACATCTAGAACGTTTTCGCTAATTTGATACACTTTGACTTAGCTTTGTTCATTTTCGCATGCGCGTATTGGTTCCTTTCATGCATTTTTGAACATTTTTTCTCGTTCTGATATATATTACAAGCATATGCGACGTTTCGGTGCTTTTTAGGACGTTTCGCTTATTGCATCTCCTTCAGTAACTTTTGTCGTATTTTGATGTGATCCCTATTGCGGAGTGTACCCTAGAAACAAAACGAGATTCGAGATGAATTCCAAGAATACTAAAAATCAAATGAATATCCTTGACCCCGTTATTTCCTAAATCCTGAACCAAGGCTGAATGGTTGAAGATTACAAAGACTGGAAAGGTTCGATAAGTTCTCAACTGTTCAATTAGGAACAAGATTGAAAGCAAAAATATAACTTTCTTATTAATGATACAAATAATGTGTTGTTCTTTGTACAAAGAACATTCCTTATATATAGGCTGACTCGAACAATCCTAACTCGTAAAACAAACCAAATTAAAATGACAAAATAGAGCGTGGCGAAAACTAGAAAAAAAAGGGTAAAAAAAAAAAACATGGCTTCTAAAACAACTAGCTAAAACTGAAATATTGGAAAAAAATAATGATGCAAATACCCTTAAACTGATTCAAAGCATAAAAATGCTAAAACTAACCCCTAAACAACAGAATTTGACCCTCTGACAAAAACGTGTAGATTCTAAAAATGCTTCTTGATTGTGCTCAAGCACAAAAATTCAACAATCGAGCTAATCTTTATCCGCATTCTTATGCATCCTTCTCATTTCTCTTTAGCTTGAATCAAATGCACGAAGGTTGGTCCTTCTTTCCTCCATGCTACAACTCGAAACTAGGTAGCTTGCTTATTGCACTTGATCTCTCAACCGGACCATGAAACTTGGACAATTCCTTGTTAGCTTCTTCGATCTTATTTGCTGTTGACCTAGTTGTCGACTCCTCTGGACCACGCAAGGGATCCTTGCTAGGTTGCCTTCCATGATTCTCAACATTCTCTCCCTTCTCAAAAGGATTTGACCTTGAGACCTTTAGGACAGTGCATCAGCACTAGATTCGCTTTTTCTTGATAATAAGCTCATCACTCTTGCATTATTCCTAACTATGCTATCTTTGTCAAATTCTCTAACAAATTTTATAAGGCATCTTCATTCCTTGTATGAGAAAGTATATTGTTTGAGAGATTATTATAAAATGAAATTTCCAATTTCAATTTTGATCTTAATTCAGCTACCACGAACCAATCAAAGATTCCCAATCTTTTTTGCATTCAACTCTTCACGCCTTGATTCTTTTTTCAAGCAATCATTTGGTCAGGGTTCTTCATTTAATTTTAGCTTTCTCCGGGTTTGTGTCAAATCTTGTTTGAGTTATATAGTACATCCTACAACAGGGTTCAAATCAAGTATTTTAACAGGTTCTAGAACGTTTTGGCCTATCTAATACATTTTGACTTAGTTATGTTCATTTTTGCATGCATGTATTTGTTCTTTATGCATTTTTGCACATCTTTTCTCATTCTGATACATTTCAAGCATATTGGTACAATTCAATGCTTTTTGGGACATTTTTCTTGTTGCATTTGTTTCAAGTATTTTTATTGTATTCTGATGTGAACCCTGTTGCTGAGTACACCCTAGAAACAAAAAAAGATTTGACAAGAATTCAAAAAATGCTAAAATCAAATTAATATCCTTGACCCCATGATTTTCCTAAATCAAAAACCGCGGCTGGAATGGTTGAATGCTACAAAGATTGGAAATGTTCGATAAGTTCTAAATAGTTCAATTAGGAACATCCTTGACAGTGAAAATCCAATTTTATGACTAGTAACTAAAATAATATGTTGTTCTTTGCACAATGAACCTTCTTTATATATATAGGCGGACTCAAACAATCCAAACTTGTAAAACAACCAGATAACATGATAAAATAGAGCGTGACGAAAACTAGAAAAAAAATGTTAAACTAAAAACCCACATTACTTGTAAAACAACTAAATAAAACTTAAATATTGCAATCATTTGGTCAAGTTTCTTCATTTGATTTTTTCTTTCTCGGGGTTTGTGTTGTATCTCGTTTTAGTTAGTACATACTACTACAGGGTTCACATCGAGCATTTTAATAGGTTCTAGAACGTTTTGGCCTAATTTGATACATTTTGACATAGTTTGTTCATTTTCGTATGCGTTTATTGGTTCCTTTCGTTTATGCTGAACATTTTTTCCTCATTATGATATATTTCAAACATATTGGTACAATTCAGTGTTTTTAGGGCATTTCCCTTGCATTTATTTCATGCATTTTGTCATATTTTGATGTGAACCCCGTTGCATTGTGTACCCTAGAAACACAAGATTGGAGATATGAATTCAAAGAAAGGAAAAATCAAATTATTATTCTTGACCGTGATTTCCTAAATCAAGAATCAAGGCTAGAATGGTTGAACGCCACAAAGATTGGAATGTTCAATAAGTTCTAAATAGTTCAATTAGGAAAAAGGTTGATCGCAAAAATATCACTTCCTGATTAATCACTGAAATAATGCGTTGTTCATCGCACAAAGAATATTCCATATATATAGGCAGACTCAAACAATCCTAACTCGTAAAACAATCAGATAGACATGATAAAATAGAGGGTGACCGCAACTAGATAAAATTGAAAACCATATTACTTGTAAAACAACTAGATAAAGTTGAAATACAGAAAAAATAATGAAGCAAATACCGTCAAACTATCTCAAAACATAAAAATGCTAAATATAACTCCTAAACAACCGAATTTGACCCTTAAAGTTTGGCAACACCATCTGATAAACACATGTAGATTCGAAAAATGTTTCTAGATTGTACTCAATGACAAAAATTCAACAATCGAGCTAAAATTTATGCGCATTTTCATACATGCATCTTCTTTCTCATTAGCTTGAATCTAATGCATGAAGGTTGGTCCTTCTTCCTCCATGCTCATATAAAAACAAGGTATCTTGCTTGTTGCACTTGATTTTTCAACTAGATCCATGTAACTTGGGCAAGTCCTTGCACGCTTCTTCAATCTTCTTTGCTCTTGACCTAGTTATCGGCTCCTCCGGAGCACGTAATGTATCCTTGCTAGCTTGCCTTCCATTATTCTCACATCATTTTCTCCCTTTTCTAAAGCATTTGACCTCAAGACCTTTTGGACAAATTGGCATTTTCTAAATAATAAGCTCAACACTCTTTCCTTTTTCATCTCTATGCCTTCTCTGTCAAATTCTCTAAGGAACTATATAAGGCTTCTTCTTTCATTGTTTGAAGAAAGTACATTGTTAGAGAGATTATTACAAAGCGAAATTTTCATTTTCAATCTTGTTCTTAATTCAACTAAAATGAACCAACCAAAAATTTTCAGTCTTTGTGGCGTTCAATCCTTCATGCCTTGATTCTTGTTTCGAGCAATCATTTGGTGGGGTTGTTACTTTGATTTTATCAAGTTTGCCTCACTATCCTTAGGCATATTAAAAATATATATATTATAATTCGGATGATTTTTTCGCTTCGCCAAAAGAACAAGAAAAGAAAGATTCTTCAATTTTTCATTCAGGATTTTCTATGTCGTTTGCTGAAAAACTGAGAAATAGAATTCTTTCTCAATAAAAAAAAATAATATGAACCTTAAGCGACAACATTAGAGACAAGGAGTTATAGTGATGAACTAGAAGAATTTCTTAATGAACTTGGACGCGAAATTGAAAAGCCAAGAAAAATTTATGAATACTCCAAAAACGAAGGGAGTTTGAGAAAAAATTTCCCACATAAAAGTTTAAAGAAAAAAGACCTAATTAAAAATTATGAAAAAGAAGCAGAAAACGTTTTCAAAACAAAAACGATTCTTAAAAATAAAATGTTGGAAATGTCAATAACTTGGACACTGTGCTTTTAAATGTAAATCTGATGTTCAAGAAATTCAATTTGAAGATGATCTTAAAATTTAGATATCTACTAATAATCATTGAATAATTATGATGATCTTTTCAAGATCAAGTTTTCCTAGCCATCCTTAGGCATAATAATAAAAATTTATAATTCAGATGATTTTTTCTCTTCATTAGGAGGAGAGCAAACGAAAGATTCTTCAATTTTTCATTCAGGATATCATAAATTCTTTGCTGAAAAGTGAGAAAATAGAATTATTTCACAAAAAGAAAACAATGGTGTTAAAACTTCTATAGTATAACATATGGAGACTTGTATGTACCGTTGAAGGAGTTGCTATTTGTAATGATTTGAAACTTAAGCAAGAACATAAGAGAAATTTGTGATCAAATTGGATGGAAAATTTAGCCGGGAAAAAGGCATAAACACTCGAAAAACAAAGTTTGAGAAAAAAAAATTTCCAAAGAAAACATCGAAGAAAAAAGACCTAAGAAAATATTTCCAAAGAGAGGAAAACATTTTCAAAAGAAAAACGAACTTTCAAAAATTAAATGTTAGAAGCATCAAAATTTGGACACTATGCTTCTAAATAAAATTTAAGATTCAGGAAATCATCAAATATTGATGATGATTGCATTTACCAAACCTGAATTTTTTAAATTTCTTAAACTAATATTTTTAATAAAATTCAATTAATGCCTTAAAAAATATATTTTAAAACATGCAAAACATTTTGGAATAATATCATATATCAAAATATTGATAAAAACTAGTTTTTAACATGTGATTGAAGTGAGATTAATTGGAATAATAATGTTACTCACAATTGAGTTTATAAAAAGTAATAATCAAATGCTATTAAACATTACTATTATGTTTCTAAAAATTAAAGTATTTCATGATGATGATCTGTTGGTCTAGTTGCATATCCATCCACTGCTATCCAACATGCTAATTTTTACTTGAAATTAGTAAACAAAATGGGATGAGTATAACAAATTGTACTAAATGAAATGCTTGCTACTCCACATTCGGCCCAAACATGAAATTATACATTTATTTTTTTAAATAAAATAAAAAGAGAATTATCACACGATGACAAATGACAATTCTAGCAAGCTCTGCAAAATAAGGTGGATGCTAGCTAATACCCGCCTCAAAATGTATCATAATTTCTCTCGAAGTAACACTGAACTAATTTAATTAAATTCATAGTAACGTATTCGAAATGGTGTGGAAAAACCACTAATAACACTGAGCACCTCACCTCACCTTTTGAAAATGAATTTAGAGAACTTATCCAAAACAACCTCTTCTAAATCCTAATATACATAATTAATTACAAAACTCAATTTATTAAATCCATAAACACAGATGCTATATTGGTTAATCCAAATGGCATTACCATGAACTCATATTGCCCGTACCGCTGTCTAAAGACCATTTTAGGGATATCACAATCCTTTATCTTGAGTTGGTGATAACCTGATCTCAAATCTATTTTTGAAAATACCTTTGCACACTTCAATTGATCAAAAAGAATCCTTGGAAGTGGGTATTCATTCTTTATGGTCTAATGATTAATATCTCTACAATCAATACACGTCTTTATTGACCCATATTTCTTTTTAACAAACAATACTGGCGCTCTCCATGGGGATACACTAGGTCGGATGCTACCCTTATCCAATAATTCTTGTGGTTATATCCTCAACTCCTGTAATTCTTTTGGTGTCATCCTGTAAGGGGAAAAATGAACTCTACTTTTCTATCTAGCGGTATACTAGGAAATCTTCAGGAGAAACATCCACAAACTCTTTAATCACTAGTACGCCTTCCACTTTTTCGTTCAGATCGGGGCTTACTAGGTACATTCAATAAAAATCCTTGACAAAAATTCTTTCTCAAGACCTTTTCCACTTTCATTACACACATTATTCCAAAGAATCAAAAGTCTTTGTTCCCAAGTTTTTGAAGTAAAATTCCTTCATATGGCATAACATATTTGCATAATTTCTGTACAGCTAGTCCATACCCAAAATTGCATCAAAGTTTTTCATTCTCAAGATATACAAATTTGCCTTTAGTACTTCACCTTCAGTCTCTTAATTAACGTCTTCAGCCAATTAGTATTAATACAGGTATACTAATATCTAAGATGTTATTCATTTTTGCCCATTGATTCCCAATCTTATACATAAAAATTGTAGAAATAAATGAATGCATAGATCTACAATCCATAAAGACTAGCAATTATATATGATACTGATAACATACTTATTATTACGTATGTGTTTTGATCTTCCTTGTCTCCTATCAAAGCACATGATGAGGGCATGTCTAATAAATGGAATGCAAATCCTATTCAAGCTCCAATTGGTCCGATTACAAGGGCTCGAGCTAAAAGCTTCAAGGAAACTCTCAATGGGCTGATTCAAAACATTTGGACTAAGATGAATTCTTGGAAGCCCAAGGAAGATGCTCCATGTGTTCCACAAGAATGACTTGGAATAATCAAGCAATACAGTTCTTCAAGGAGACAACTCAAGATTGTGTGTATTTTCCTGAATTGATGACTTGCACGATTTTGGTTGGCTGCAATTAAAAAAGCAATTTTCTTAATATGGCTAAATTATCTTTCTTATTTCTTGTTAATTATTTTGCTGAATTGTAAGGTTTGAGTGCAAATTTAGATACCATACTTATTTGAAGGTGGAATAAGCATGATTTAAGGAGTTCCATTAGGAATCAGTTTTGCAAAATTCATGCAATGAATTTGGGATCAGAAGTTGTCGAATTGGTGGACCGCCTTGTATTTAAATAGCTATTAGCTTGATGAATAAAGCAATTCAGATTTTCAGTCAAAATTTTGTGAGATTAAATTCTCTTTGGTTCTTTTAGAACTTCTGAACTTATCGGAGTTTGTCGTGGCGTTAACCAATTAACTTATCAATCAATCCCTCCATAATTGATTGTGGCATTTCCATTATACCAAGGTTCTTGCTTCAACATAAGCAATGGGT
>NW_019236235.1:175312-177412 GCF_002742605.1 Olea europaea var. sylvestris
AAAACCAAAGGAGCTTGAGAGAAACAATTTCTGAAGAAAACTTTGGAGGAAAAAGGCGTAAGATAACTTTCAAAAAAATTTCATAAGAAAAACAATCGTACAAAAAATAAATGCTAGAAGCATAAAAAATTTGGACCCTATAATTTGTAAATCTAAGGTACGAGAAATCCAACTAGAAGACAGTCTTAAAAACAAGATATCTACTGTTGAATCATTGAATGCTGATGATGATCTTAAAGATCAAGTTTGCCTCACTATCCTTAGGAATAATGCAAGTTCTGATAATTTGGATTAATTTTTCTCTTCATTAAAAGAAGAACAAAAGAAAGTTTCTTCAATTCTTTCAGGACTTCCTAAGCTGTTTGTTGAATGTGTGAGAAACAAAATTATTTCTAAATAAGGAGACAATAGTGTTAACTTTGACAATATGACATACAAAGAATTAATCTCAGTATGTACCGCTGAAGGAGTTGCTATTTGTAATGTTCAAAACCTTGAGCAACAACTGAAGAAACGAGGAGTTATTATTCCTCATGAACTAGGAGAATCTTGCGATCAATATGGATGCAAAATTGAAAAGCCAAGAAACAGGCAAATAACACTCCTAAAACAAAGGAGTTTGGGAGAAAAAATTTCAATGAGAAGAAAATATTTTCAATAGAAAAACGATATTTCAAATATTATTTGTTGAATGTGTCAAAAATTTGGACAATGCTCTTCTATATGTAAATTTAAGGTTCAAGAAATACAATTAGAAGATGATCTTAAAATTAATATATCTATTATTGAATCATTGAATATTGATGATGATCTTAAAGATCAAGTTTGCTGTGCTATCCTTAGGCATAATGAAAGTTTTGATAATTCTGATGTTTTTTTTCTCTTCATCGGATGAAGAAGAAAAGAATGATTCTTCTATTTTTCGTACAAGACTTCCTAAGTTGTTTACTGAAAGATTGAGAAATATTATAATATCTCAACGAGGAAACAATAAATTAACTTTGACAGCATAACTATGACATATGGTGAATTACTCTCAGTATGTACCATTGAATGAGTTGCTATTTGTAATGACTTCAACCTTAAGCAACAACTTAAGAAACAAGGAGTTATTATTACTCCTGAACTAGAAGAATTTCGCATTCAAATTGGATACAAAACTAAAATGTCAAAATGAAGATATGAACACTCATGAGTTTGAGAGAGAAAAAAAAATTCTAAACAAAACATTGAAGACATAAGAAAATATTTCCAAATGCAAGAAATAAGAAAATATTTCCAGAGAGAAGAAAACATTTTCAATAGAAAAATGATATTTCAAAAATTAAATGTTGGAAATGTCAAAAATTTGGACACTACGCTTTGTAAATCTAAGGTTCTGGAATTCCAATTAGAAGAAGATTTTAAAACTAAGATATCTACTATTAAATCATTGAATATGAATGATGATCTTAAAGATCAAATTTGTCTCGCTATCCTTAGGCATAATGAAAATTCTAATAATTCGGATGATTTTCTCTCTTCATCAAAAGAAGAACTAAAGAAAGTTTCTTCATTTTTTCTTTCAAGACTTCCTAAGGTGTTTGCTGAAAGAGTGAGAAATAGAATTAATTCTCAACGAGGAAACAATAATATTAACTTTGACAGTACAACATATGTAGAATTAATCTCAGTGTGTACCACTGAAAAAGTTACTATTTGTAATGATTTAAACCTTAAGCAACACTTAAGAAACAATGAGTTAGTACTCGTCTTGAGCTATGAAAATTTCGCCATCCAGATACAAAATTGAAAACCAAGAAAAAGGTATTACAAACACTCGAAAAACAAAAGGAGTTTGAGAGAAACAGTTTTCAAAGAAAAGTTTGAAGAAAAAAGTCCTAAGAAAACATTTTCAAAAGAAAAACAATCTTCCAAAAATTAAATGTTGGAAGTGTCAAAAATTTGGAAACAGTGATTTGCATTATCTAAGGTTAAAGAAATCCTATTTGTAATGATTTAAACGTTGAGCAACAGCTTAAGAAATGAGGAGTTAGTACTCGTCGTGAACTAGGAGAATTTTGCAATCAATTTGAATGCAAAATTGAAAAGCCAAAAAAA
>NW_019236236.1:0-2134 GCF_002742605.1 Olea europaea var. sylvestris
TCAAACAGTTTTCTCATCCAATTGACACTTGACAACAATGCAAGTGTCAAACAATGTGTCAAAAATTAGTGTACTGATAGCAAAGTTCAATCGGTATGAACCTTGCTATATGTACACTTTAGTTTTCACTTTACCAAGTGACATTACCCTATTGGACAGTTAAAATTTCAAACAGTTTTTCCATCCAAGTGGCACTTCAAAACAATACAAAGGTTAAACAACGTGTCAAAAATCAGTGTACAAATAGAAAAATTCAATCGATAAGAACCTTGCTACATGTACACTATGGTGTACACTTTGCCGCGTGACATTACCCTGTTGGACAGTTTAAATTTCAAATAGTTTTCCCATGCAATTTACACTTAACAATAATGCAAGTGTCAAATAACGTGACAAAAATTAGTGTACAAATATTAAAGTTCAATCAGTAAGAACCTTGTGAAATAGACACTATGATGTACAGATTGCCGCGTGACATTATCCTGGTGGACAGTTTAAATTTCAAATAATTTTTTCATCCAATTGGCACTTGACAGCAATGCAAATGTTAAACAACGTGTCAAAAATCAGTGTACAAGTAGCAAAGTTCAATCGGTAAGATCCTCGCTGCATTACACACTTCGCCATGTGACATTACCCTGTTGGGCAGTTTAGATTTCAAATAGTTTTCTCATACAATTGACACTTGACGACGCTGCAAGCGTCAAACAACGTGTCAAAAATCAGTGTACGAGTAGCAAACCTAAATCAGTGTACAAGTAGCAAACTTAAACACGTGTCATTACCCTGCTGGAAAGTTTAAATTTCAAGCTATTTTCCCATCCAATTGATGCCTGATAACGATGCAAGTGTCAAACAACATGTAAAATATTAGTATACAAATAACAATGTTCAATCGGTAAGAACCTTACTACATGTACACTATGGTGTACACACTTTAGTTTACACTTTACTACATGACATTACCCTATTGGACAGTATAAATTTTAAACAATTTTCCCATCTAGTTGACACCTGATAACAATGCAAGTGTCAAACAACGTGTTAAAAATTAGTGTACAAATAACAAAGTTCAATCGGTAAAAACCTTGCTACAAGTACACTATGGTGTACACTTTAGTTTACGCTTTTCCACGTGACATTACTCTATTGGCTAGTTTAAATTTCAAACAGTTTTTCCATCCAATTGACACTTGACAACAATGTAAGTATCAAACAACTTGTCAAAAATAAATGTACAAATAGCAAAGTTCAATCGGTAAGAACCTTGCGACATGTACATTTTAGTGTACACCCTAGTTCACACTTTGCCACGTGTCATTATCCTGTTGGACAGTTTAAATTTCAAGCGATTTTCCCATTCAATTGACACTTGACAACAATGCAAGTGTTAAACAATGTGTCAAAAATCAGTGTACAAATAGCAAAGTTCAATCGGTAAGATCCTTGCTACATGTACACTATGGTGTACACACTTTAGTTTACACTTTACCACGTGACACTACCCTGTTGGACAACATAAATTTCAAACAGTTTTCCGATCCAATTGATACTTGACAAGAATGGAAGTGTCAAACAACGTGTCAAAAATCAGTGTACAAATAGCAAAGTTCAATCGGTAAGAACTTTACAACATCTACGCTATGGTGTACACTTTAGCTTTTACTTTGCCACGTGTCATTACCCTATAGGACAGTTTAAATTTCAAGCAGTTTTCCCATTCAATTGACACTTGACAATAGTGCAAGTATCAAACAACGTGTCAAAAATTTGTGTACAAATAGCAAAGTTAAATCGGTAAGAACTTTGCTACATGTACACTATGGTGTACACTTTAGTTTAAAATTTGTCACGTGACATTACCCTGTAGGACAATTTCAAACTATTTTTCCATCCAATTGACACTTGGAAAATATGCAAGTGTCAAACAACGTGTCAAAAATCAGTGTAAAAATAGCAAAGTTCAATTGGTAAGAACCTTGCGACATACACACTATGGTGTACACTTTAATTTACACTTTGCCACGTGTCATTACCCTGTTAAACAGTTTAAATTTCAAACAGTGTTCCCATCCAATTAACGTTACTGTTCCCATCCAATTAACGTTTGACAACAATGCAAGCATCAAACAAC
>NW_019236237.1:0-2134 GCF_002742605.1 Olea europaea var. sylvestris
TGGGCCCGAAACGGACACCGTGTGCAAAAGTTATGCTCAATTCTTCGTACGCCGTCTATCCAAGCGTTCCAAATATGCAAGCGGTCATTCTTTCGAAAAATCGCCAAAATCCCTCATACGTCACGAAGAAGTCTTGAGTTCAATCCAAAACGGTCGCTACATTTTCAAAAGTACTTATGGGACCGAAACGGAGACCGTGGGCAAAATTTACGCTCAATTATTCATACGCCGAGTATCCAAGCGTTCCAAATATGCATGCGCTCATTCTTTCAAAAAATGGACAAAATCCCTCATACGTCACGACGAAGTCGTGAGTTCAATCCAAAACGGTCGCTACATTTCCAAAAAGTACTTATGGGCCCGAAATGGACACCGTGTGCAAAAGTTACGCTCAATTCTTCGTACGCCGACTATCCAAGCGTTCCAAATATGCAAGCGCTCATTCTTTCCAAAAATGGCCGAAATCTCTCATACGTCATGAGGAAGTCTTAAGTTCAATCCAAAACGATCGCTACATTTCCAAAAAGTACTTATGGGCCCGAAATGGACACCGTGTGCAAAAGTTACGCTCAATTCTTCGTACGCCGACTATCCAAGCGTTCCAAATATGCAAGCGCTCATTCTTTCCAAAAATGGCCGAAATCTCTCATACGTCATGAGGAAGTCTTAAGTTCAATCCAAAACGATCGCTACATTTCCAAAAAGTACTTATGGGCCCGAAATGGACACCGTGTGCAAAAGTTACGCTCAATTCTTCGTACGCCGACTATCCAAGCGTTCCAAATATGCAAGTGCTCATTCTTTCAAAAAATCGCTAAAATCCCTCATACATCACGACGAAGTTGTGAGTTCAATCCAAAACGATCGCTACATTTCCAAAAAGTACTTATGGGCCCGAAACGGACACCGTGTGCAAAAAATTACGCTCACTTCTTCGTACGCCGACTATCCAAGCGTTCCAAATATGCAAGCGCTCATTCTTTCCAAAAATGGCCGAAATCTCTCATACGTCATGAGGAAGTCTTAAGTTCAATCCAAAACGATCGCTACATTTCCAAAAACTACTTGTGGGCCCGAAACGGACACCATGTGCAAAAGTTAAGCTGAATTCTTCGTACGCCGACTATCCAAGAGTTCCAAATGTGCAAGTGCTCATTCTTTCGAAAAATCATTAAAATCCCTCATACGTCAAGGAGAAGTTGTGAGTTCAATCCAAAACGATCGCTACATTTCCAGAAAGTACTTATGGGCCCGAAACGGATACCGTGTGCAAAAGTTACGCTCTATTCTTCGTACGCCGACTATCCAAGCGTTCCAAATATGCAAGCGCTCATTCTTTCGAAAAATGGCCGAAATCCCTCATACGTCAAGACGAAGTCGTGAGTTCAATCCAAAACGGTCGCTACATTTCCAAAAAGTACTTATGGGCCCGAAACGGACACCGTGTGCAAAAGTTACGCTCAATTTTTCGTAAGTCGACTATCCAAGTGTTCCAAATATGCAAGCCCTCATTCTTTCGAAAAATGACCGAAATCCCTCACACTTTACGACGAAGTCGTGAGTTCAATCCAAAACGGTCGCTACATTTCCAAAAAGTACTTATGGGCCCGAAACGGACACCGTGTGGAAAAGTTACGCTAAATTCTTCGTACGCCGACTATCCAAGCGTTCCAAATATGCAAGTGCTCATTCTTTCAAAAAATCGCTAAAATCCCCCATACGTCAAGGAGAAGTTGTGAGTTCAATCCAAAACGGTCGCTACATTTCCAAAAGTACTTATGGGCCCGAAACGGACACCGTGTGCAAAAGTTACGCTCAATTCTTCGTACGCCAACTGTCCAAGCGTTCCAAATACGCATGTGCTCATTCTTTCCAAAAATGGCTGAAATCCCTCATACGTAATGACGAAGGCTTAAGTTCAATCCAAAACAGTCGCTACATTTCCAAAAAGTACTTGTGGGACTGAAACGGACACCGTGCGCAAAAGTTAGGCTGAATTCTTCGTACGCCGACTATCCAGGCGTTCCAAATATGCAAGTGCTCATTCTTTCGAAAAATCGCTAAAATCTCTCATACGTCACGAAGAAGTTGTGAGTTCAATCCAAAACGGTCGCTACATTTCCAAAAAGTACTT
>NW_019236238.1:0-2133 GCF_002742605.1 Olea europaea var. sylvestris
GAACGAGCATTTGCATATTTGGAACGCTTGGATTGTCGGCGTACGAAGAATTGAGCGTAACTTTTGCACACGGTGTCCGTTTCAGGACCATAAGTACTTTTTGGAAATGTAGCGACCATTTTGAATTGAACTCACCACTTCGTCGCGACGTATGAGGGATTTTGGCCATTTTCAAAAGTGTGAGCACTTACGTATTTGGAACGTTTGGATTGTCGACGTACGAAGAATTGAGCGTAACTTTTGCACATGGTGTCCGTTTTGGGCCCATAAGTACTTTTTGGAAATGTAGCGACCATTTTGGATTGAACTCACCACTTCGTCGTGACGTATACGGGATTTCGGCCATTTTTCGAAAGTGTGAGTACTTGTATATTTGGAATGCTTGGATTGTCGGTGTACGAAGAATTGAGCGTAACTTTTGCACACGGTGTCCGTTTTGGTCCCGTAAGTCCTTTTTGGAAATGTAGCGACCGTTTTGGATTGAACTCACAACTTCGTCATGACGTATGAGGGATTTCGGCCATCTTTCAAAAGAATGAGCACTTGCATATTTGGAACGCTTAGATTGTCGGCATACGAGGAATTGAGCGTAACTTTTGCACATGGTGTCCGTTTTAGGCCCATAAGTACTTTTTGGAAATGTAGCGACCGTTTTCGATTGAACTCACCACTTCGTCGTGACGTAGGAGGGATTTCGGCCATTTTTTGAAAGTGTGAGCACTTGTATATTTGGAATGCTTGGATTGTCGGTGTACGAAGAATTGAGCGTAACTTTTGCACACGGTGTCCGTTTTGGTCCCGTAAGTCCTTTTTGGAAATGTAGCGACCGTTTTGGATTGAACTCACAACTTCGTCATGACGTATGAGAGATTTCGGCCATCTTTCAAAAGAATGAGCACTTGCATATTTGGAACGCTTGGATTGTCAGCATACGAGGAATTGAGCGTAACTTTTGCACATGGTGTCCGTTTTAGGCCCATAAGTACTTTTTGGAAATGTAGCGACCGTTTTCGATTGAACTCACCACTTCGTCGTGACGTAGGAGGGATTTCGGCCATTTTTTGAAAGTGTGAGCACTTGTATATTTGGAATGCTTGGATTGTCGGCATACGAAGAATTGAGCGTAACTTTTGCACCCGGTGTCCATTCCGGAATCGTAAGTCCTTTTTGGAAATGTAGCGACCGTTTTGTATTGAACTCATAACTTTGTCGTGACATACGAGGGATTTCGGCCATTTTTCAAAAGAATGAGCACTTGCATATTTGAAAGCTTGGATTGTCGGCGTACGAGTAATTGAGCGTAACTTTTGCACATGGTGTCTGTTTTGGGCCTGTAAGTCCTTTTTGGAATTGTAGCGACCGTTTTGGATTGAACTCACAACTTCGTCGAGACGTACGATCGATTTCGTTCATTTTTCGAAAGAATGAGCACTAGCATATTTGGAAAGTTTGGATTCTCGGCGCACCAAGAATTGAGCGTAAATTTTGCACCCGGAGTCCGTTTTGGGCCCGTAAGTCCTTTTTGGAAATGTAGCGACCGTTTTGGATTGAACTCACCACTTCGTCGTGACGGATGAGGGATTTCGATAATTTTTTGAAATTGTGAGCACTTGCATATTTGAAAGCTTGGATTGTCGGCGTACGAGGAATTGAGCGTAACTTTTGCACATGGTGTCTGTTTTGGGCCTGTAAGTCCTTTTTGGAATTGTAGCGACCGTTTTGGATTGAACTCACAACTTCGTCGTGACGTACGATCGATTTCGTTCATTTTTTGAAAGAATGAGCACTAGCATATTTGGAAAGTTTGGATTCTCGGCGCACCAAGAATTGAGCGTAAATTTTGCACCCGGTGTCCGTTTTGGGCCCGTAAGTCCTTTTTGGAAATGTAGCGACCGTTTTGGATTGAACTCACCACTTCGTCATGACGGATGAGGGATTTCGATAATTTTTCGAAATTGTGAGCACTTGCATATTTGGAACGTTTGGATTGTCGGCGTACGAAGAATTGAGCGTAATTTTTGCACACGGTGTCCGTTTTGGGATCATAAGTACTTTTTGGAAATGTAGCGATCGTTTTGGATTGAACTCACAACTTCATCATGACGTACGAGGGATTTTGGCCATTTTTCGAAA
>NW_019236239.1:0-2133 GCF_002742605.1 Olea europaea var. sylvestris
TGATCGTTGGAGTATCGACCATCACCTATTCTTTTTCGTCAAAAGATAATCTTGGTGCCTAACGATTTGTGACTAAGTGTGCGAGAAACATATAGGTATTTAAGACATGGGAAAAGATTTGTTCACAACATGGACAAAGAGATTTTTGAGATCAACATCAACGTTATATGGTACTTATATTAAAAGGTGACATAACATGATAAAACAATATGGTTTTTTTAGTCAAATTAATTAACAAAATTGAAGGAAACATAAAGGTCTGTTACTTCTTTGACCATAAATTATAAACAAAAATGCAACTAAAAAGAGTTTTAAATTTCAATTCTTTGATTAAATTAAAAGAGGAATTCACCAATATAGATCTCTGCTGAATTTGGAGAAGCTGTCAAAGATCAATAAGCACGCCAAGCGTGAACAAGCTAGTAGCACGATGACAGTAAGTCGTCGTGGACCCGATCAAGGGTAATACTTTCATGCATAACTCTATATATCTATAAATGAGCAATCTGACTGTGCATCAATTATTTAAAAGAAAAGATTAATTTTCACAAACAAATTATAAAATTAATCAAAGCAAAAGTCATAGTCCAACTCCAGTAAGCATATGTGCTCATTTAATTTTATGTACTTCCAAATTGTTACATTGATATATCTACTTTAGAACTGGGAAACTAACTAGTTAGATTAGGCATCTATGAAAGCGAAATGTGCGCTGTAGTATTATTCAGCAATAATTGAATTGGCAATAACTAACTGAACGGGAAATGAAAGGCATGATTTTTAAAATTTTTGCCTAGTCTATATTTAATTCATGTTAAATAATAGATAGATCGAAATATTTATTATAAACTGTAATCAAATTCGATTATTACGAAGTGTAATATTAGATCGTTTTAATGATTTTACTTTTATCAACCGCATTTTTTTTTTTACTATGTTTATAGATATAAGTTTTACATTAAAAGGTAGTGGGAAAATCTTAAAGAGGAAGGGAATAAACAGCGCTGTCTGCCTATTAATACAGTTTCTGGGGCAAACAGAGTTTTAGGTGTTTTCCATTGATTTCACCTTGTGAACCCAGGAAAATTCTGCTGTGCCAACCAATAAATTTGGTCACAGGGTTTCCCCTAGCTGGAGTGTAACAGAATCGGCTTGTACGATTTTACAGTTTGGCAAAAGAATAAAAAAAATTGATAAAAGCGAATGTCCGATTAGAAGAAACCCATCTGACTTCAATGGATCAGGATGCAGTGGCCCGTTATCCTTCCACTGCAAAGAATGGGAATTCTCGCTGCTCTGTGAAACCAGCCTGACGCACTCCCCTCCGCTCTAAGAGCGAAGCAGCCCATGCTTTCGCTTGGACTACTAAGCCCAATTCCTTGCTTGGAATGGGCAGGCCAGCGAGTCGCAAGGCTAAATCCAGTCAGTTGGGTTTGAACAACGTCCAAACACCATAATGCCCCCACTTGGGTTACAAGCTTGAGTTACCAAGGTCGGCAGCTGGATATCAATTTGTTCTGATTAATAAAGTGGTTTAATCTTTGTTTTTGTTTCGATGTGGAATACTCATAAGAAAAGGATTCTAAACTTCGTGTTAGATTCTCTAACTTGAACTACAAGCAAGTGTGCAGCCCCGTTCAGCTTGTTTCCCCAATAAAAGTATCCATATCAGACCAAAATTCAAGAAACTGATAAATCTAAGGATCTTCCATTCCCACTGTATCACATCTGTTTAGAAATGCGAAATGAGAGAGACAAAAAACATATTCTTTGGTGTATCCTCCTATATAGAGAACTGGAAAGGCAAAAAAAGAAAAGGAAAAATCGATGTTTCTAAGAGAAATTGAAGTTGTTGAATCTTAAGCTTCCATAGGCATATGCATTAAGTAGATCATTTTGTGGAGACCAGAAGTCTGCTTTTAGTATTTTGTTTCTATGTGCATAACCTGTCACCACTACTTTCTAACCATCGCCATTCACTTCTACTTTTTCTATCCCTGCAACAAAAATGGAGAAATCAGCATTCAATTCTAAGCAGGGGCGGAGCCAGGAAATTTGTTCAGTACGAGCATAATTTAACACACGTCGAACATTGAATTTTGGTCATAAATTTAATGATGATAAAAAAAAAAA
>NW_019236240.1:0-2133 GCF_002742605.1 Olea europaea var. sylvestris
TTGAACTCACCACTTCATGTTGTCGTGCGAGGGATTTTGGCCATTTTTCAAAAGAATGAGCACTTGCATATTCAGAACGCTTGCAGCGTTACTTTTGCACACGATGTTCGCTTTGGGCCCATAAGAAGTTTTTGGAAATGTAACGATCGTTTTGGATTGAACTCACCACTTCGTCATGACGTATGAGGAATTTCGTCTATTTTTTGAAAGAATGAGCACTTAAGTACTTGGAACGCTTGGAGAGTCATCGGACTAAGAATTGAGCGTAACTTTTGCACACAGTGTCCGTTTTGGGCCCATAAGTACTTTTTGGAAATGTAGCAACCATTTTGGATTGAACTCACCACTTCGTCGTGACCTATGAGGGATTTTGGCCATTTTTCGAAGGAATGAGCACTTGCATATTTGGAACACTTGGATTGTCGGCGTACGAAGAATTGAGCGTAACTTTTGCACACGATGTCCGTTTTGGGCCCATAAGTACTTTTTGGAAATGTAGCGATCGTTTTGGATTGAACTCGCCACTTCGTCGTGACGTACGAGGGATTTTGGCCATTTTTCCAAAGAATGAGCGCTTGCATATTTAGAACGCTTGGAGAGTCGGAGGATGAAGAATTGACCGTAACTTTTGCACACAGTGTTCGCTTTGGGCCCATAAGAAATTTTTGGAAATGTAGAGACCGTTTTGGATTGAACTCACCACTTCGTCGTGACGTACGAGAGATTTTGGCCATTTTACGAAAGAATGAGCGCTTGTATATTTAGAACGCTTGGAGAGTCGGCGGACTAAGAATTGAGAGTGACTTTTCCACACGGTGTCCGTTTTGGGCCCACAAGAACTTTTTGGAAATGTAGCGACCATTTTGGATTAAACTCACCACTTCGTCGTGACCTGTGAGGGATTTCGGCCATTTTTCGAAGGAATGAGCACTTACATATTTGGAACGCTTGGATTGTCGGCGTACGAAGAATTGAGCATAACTTTTGTACAATATGTCCGTTTTGGGCCCATAAGTACTTTTTGGAAATGTAGCGATCGTTTTGGATTGAACTCGCCACTTCGTCGTGACGTACGAGGGATTTTGGCCATTTTTGCAAAGAATGAGCGCTTGCATATTTAGAACGCTTGGAGAGTCGGCGGATGAAGAATTGAGCGTAACTTTTGCACACAGTGTTCGCTTTGGGCCCATAAGAAGTTTTTGGAAATGTAGAGACCGTTTTGGATTGAACTCACCACTTCGTCATGACGTACGAGGAATTTTGGCCATTTTACGAAAGAAAGAACGCTTGTATATTTAGAACGCTTGGAGAGTCGGCGGACTAAGAATTGAGCGTGACTTTTCCACACGGTGTCCGTTTTTGGCCCACAAGACCTTTTTGGAAATGTAGCGACCATTTTGGATTGAACTCACCACTTCGTCATGACGTATGAGGGATTTCGGCCATTTTTCGAAAGATTGAGCACTTGCATATTTGGAACGCTTGGATTGTCGGCGTACGAAGAATTGAGCGTAACTTTTACACACGGTGTCCGTTTTGGGCCCATAAGTACTTTTTCGGAATGTAGCGACCGTTTTGGATTGAACTCACCACTTCATGTTGTCGTGCGAGGGATTTTGGCCATTTTTCGAAAGAATGAGCTCTTGCATATTTAGAACAGTTGGAGAGTCGACGGACGAAGAATTGAGCGTAACTTTTGCACACGGTGTCCCTTTTGGGCCCATAAGAACTTTTTGGAAATGTAGCGACCGTTTTGGATTGAACTCACCACTTCATCGTGACGTATGAGGGATTTCAGCCGTTTTTCGAAAGAATGAGGACTTGCATATTTGGAACGCTTGGATTGTTGGCGTACAAAGAAACGAGCGTAACTTTTACACACGGTGTCCGTTTTGGGCCCATAAGTATTTTTTTGAAATGCAGGGACCATCTTGGATTGAACACACAACTTCATCTTCTCGTACGAGGGATTTTGGCAATTTTTTGAAAGAATGAGCCCTTGCATATTTAGAACGCTTGGAGAGTCGGCGGACGAAGAATGGAGTGTAACTTTTTGTACACGGTGTCCGTTTTGGGCCCATAAGAACTTTTTGGAAATGTAGCGACCGTTTTGGATTGAACTCACCACTTCGT
>NW_019236241.1:0-2133 GCF_002742605.1 Olea europaea var. sylvestris
ACGCTTAATATGAATACAATTGGTGAAGTTGATATTTAGAAGTTTAGATAGAGATGACAAAACCGTTTGTGAAAACCACTTCTTTAAGTTACCATTCCATATTTATATTCCTATGTAAATATATTCCTATGGTAAGTGATATTATTACAAAACACACAGGCTGATTCTACTTGAAAACATCTTCTTGAAGGTGAATCCATGTATATATGTGTGTTGATGCAACCATATATTATTATATAAGAGAATGTTATGTTTTAGTTAGAAAGATTGTAGTATTTTTTAATTGTAAAGAAAGGAAAAAGTGTAATTTAAAATATGTATGCAATTGTTTAAGATAATTACTGAAAAAGTGAAATGGATAAATATAAATATTAATCATTACTGGTGTACAAAGTTTCACAGACGAGTTAGAGTTCCGTCGTTGTGATTTTTTTTGTAAACCATGAACGTTGGAGATTCGCTATTTAATAATTCAAATACACATGTATCTCTAATTTCTAGCTCCTTCTCTGTCAAAAAATTGGCCTAGCCAACAGTAAGTCGGCGCATCACACCGTTTGGTCTTGAATTTGCAGTGATATCCCAATTGTGATGTAAAGAATCGTGAAGCCGAACATTCCGCACATATCTTAGTAGATGGTGTCTTGCAAACCTTCCTGGTATAGACTTCAGAAAAATATGGATGATGTTAAGATTAAAATAATCTGAAAAAGGTAAATATAGAATGATATATTAAAGATAGCCTACAATTTCTCGATGGTTGTTCTGATTTAGAATCAGTGTTACTTCGAATGCAGGATTATCCAGATGTAAAGCCTCATCTTCTTCAACATCAGAGCCATATGTAACATCTGATCTAGAATGATCAAATATCCTCATATTGAAGGTTGGATTTTCATCATATTCAAATACTACAACAAAACCATCCCGTAAGTTATGATGGTCAAAAAATTGCTCCCATCCATTAGTCAAATATGTTTCTCCATCGATTGTTTGTAATTGTATTGTTACAATTATACCATCATACGAAGTTAATCGTACTCTATCACCTAATTCTTGTCTCCAAAAATTGACAAAAGCTATAGGAATCATTTACAATATATGAAAAAAATATATGCAGTAAATAAAATATTCATACAAATATGAAATGAAAGAAAATATTATATTTTATATAACTTACCAAACGGATGTTATGATTTAGTGAAACGTTGATAATTTTGAAGAAGCTATGTAGTACATCCATTTTTGTGTTGATAATCTGCAGTATGTACGATTTTTAACACAGTTAAAGATTGAAAATTATATATCATTAAAACTAAGAATTTATTTTGAAATAATTGTAGTAAAGAATCAAGAATGAAATACTACATTAAACCTGATTTTTTTGAGGAAAGGTTGATAGGTAAAGATAAAGAGATATGTAAATTGGTTAAGTATAAAGAAGTGGTATGAGAAACTATTTAAACTAAACAATACTTGTCATTTTTGTCCTTTTTTGAGAAAATATTTGACAACAACTTCACGGGTAGGAATATTGAATTAGACAAAGGAGTTCAGACCCCATGATTATTTTTTAGATACTGCTAGATTTGGTTAGAAATGAATTTTATTACTAAGATGTAAAGTGTTGAAATAAAAAAAAAAAGACTAATAAGATTAAAAAGAAATAAAAGTATAATTTTATATAATTAACAAAAGAATAGTTTAGTTAGACAATAAAATTATCTAATTGGTTTGATACAATTAATAATTAATAATTTAAAGTGCCAAAAAAAAAAAAAACAACACACGGATATGATGCCAATGTGCGGAGTAATTTACTACGATTAGGTTAAGTGCGGACAACTTTGCTATGATTAAGAAAAAATGGCTAACATATTAATCAAATTATTTGATTAATCAATAAAACAATTACTAAACAATTAAAAAGTAATAATTTAATAAATAAAAATTTAAATGAAAAAAAAGGAAGGAAATACTCCGCAAAGTAAAGTGCGGAGTGTAGTTGCTCAGTGGACAGTGGACAAACTTTAGACAAAACGACTTATTTTTTACTAGATTTGGTTAAAAATGAATTTTATTACTAAGATGTAAAGTGTTGAAATAAAAAAAAAAAAAAAAAAAAAAAAAAAA
>NW_019236242.1:0-2133 GCF_002742605.1 Olea europaea var. sylvestris
TTTTGGCTGAACTGACCCATAATCGAGCCGTTGCCAACCCTAGACTTAGTCGATTGTTAACCGACTTAACAGACGTGACTTTTAGAACAACATGTCTATTCCGGGTTTTTGAGGTTTGTCTGAAAGGTGACGACTGTTCGAATGGCCATGAACAAGTCTATAAATAACCTGCATCTCTACCAGAAAATTCACACCATTTTCATTGCAAACTTTCTGTGCTTTGAATCTTATTCCCCTCTCTCTCGTTCTGATATTATTTCGAAGTCAAACACATTTCATTGAGTTCGTTGGAACTTCTGCAGATTGCAGTGCTACTTCTGTAAGAGACGAAAATTCGTTCTATCCTAGGAAACGATTGCTGAACGCTTTTAGCATCATTGAAAGCAGCAAATTCGTTTTAAGGAAACATCGTGAAGTCAGTGGGCTCGAATTATATTTTGGATCCTGTTGATCATTTCTTACATTCAGGTGATTCTGTCGAATTGTTTTCGAAAGAGTAACTTCAAACTCTAGAAATAACAGAGTTTAATCACCTCAATGGATTCTTTAATTAAACTAATATAAAACATACGACAAAAGATTGAAGACTCACTTGTACAATTTTAATACATTTATATTTCCGAATGATGAGGGAGGTTTATACAATTTTATAGACAATCCAATCCCCGACAAAACTTTCAAGAGGTCACTATTTTGGGTTTATGTTTGATATCTAAGTTCCCATGCTCTGACAAAGAATGATATTGATGCTCTATATCTGTTCAACTTCTAAATCATAAGCGTGAATCACACTATTCTTTTCTTGTGGCCTGGTTTATTCCCAAATAAGCTATTCAAATGCTTAGCCATACATGCTCATCTTTTACTTTTTGAAACATTACAAAGATTAATTTTACGCCCCTGCCTATGTACTAGGTCATGTGGTAAACAGGCAAGTAATATGTCACTCAAAGAGCAACTCTCAAACGTCACACAATCTCTTTTACATATTTAATTTGAGATGAATAGACTATGCTTTTAGATGTCTCGCGTAGAATGTTACTGTTATCCGATGTGATGCATCGCCTCTCCACTGCAGTATGTATTTGAGAAAATAGATAGCTAAAAAGTTGATACAAATTTTGAATCATATGAAATGTATAATTGAAAATAAATTTTTGATAAGAAATGAATTTTTTAAAAATAGGACGAAACAAGGACTTCATTGTCAAGTTGGATTGTTAAAATGCATTAGCGGCTGTAAATGTTCCATCATTCCTTCATTACGATTGGACTTGAATAGGTAGACAACCGTCTTCCATTAATGCCATTGATGCAAATTCTTTTGATAGGAAAAGTGGAACTAAGGTGAAAACATAGTTAAAACGTTGAATGCTTATGGCTTAAAGAAACCACTGCCAATGGCATTCAAACCAAAATTCTGAAGTGTAATGTGTACTTCACGATCTGGAATCCCTTTCCGACATGATCAACCATTCCAATTTTAGCTGTGTATTATTGCTGCTTAATCTGATCTTATAAAAAAATTTCAATCTTTATTTCCGGTATATATGTGAGTGCTTACAGAATTTATAGAAACAAGATGGGCGAAGAAGAATCAAGCAAAGAACCGATGCAATTCCTCAGCGGGAACAAGGAAAACACGTGTAACGACGACGTTTTGAACTCAAATTCCTATTCCAGCTACCGTAATGTCATCACCACCCTCTCCTCCTCGTCGGAGAACTCCCAATTGCCGGCTGCGGCCGAAGAACGGACCATCTCCGATCCCCTCCTGTTTCTACCTGACAATCCCTCCACCGAATCATATGTTGATGTCATCTTCAGCCCTCTGGATGACGGGTCGGCCATATCACCTACTTCCGAACCCGGAGAAATTATTGATGAATTAACAATTTTGCAAAAATCAAGAAAAACCAGCTCAGAGTATTTGAACGTCACCGTTTCCAATCCGCAAAAAGAGTCGGAATCCTCCAATTCGATTGTTCCGGGTGGCAACACGTATGTTACTTATTTGATTACCACGAATACGAATATTCCAGATTATGGAGGGTCTGATTTTAGAGTCCGGAGAAGGTTCAAGGACGTTGTTATACTCTCGGATCGCTTGAATGAAAGTTACAGAGGACTTTT